>NW_022438089.1:0-18773 GCF_009761245.1 Sapajus apella | reverse complement strand
TCTCTAGAATATCCAAACGCAGCTTTTAGAAGAAAAGTGTTTCTAACTCGCTAAATCTAAACAAAGATGCAACTTCTTAAGGTGAACGAAGAGAAAGCAGAGCAGTTTGAACTAGACTTTTCTCCCGAGTTTAAAACTCAGTCGTACGGCTAGTTTTTATATGCCAGTACATGGCTGGAAATACCTGTTTGCAGGGTCTCCAAAGGAAGGATTTCTGAACTGCTGCACACAGACATCAGTTTAACTCTGTAAGTTGACTGTGCAGCTTGACAACCATTCTGCTAGTTAGCTGCGTTTTTCTTTTAGAGCAAGATATTTCTCACTACAGCCTACAGTCTCATTCACTCTGGAATATCCAAACTCAGCTTTTAGAAGAAACGATTTCCTAACACTCTGAATCTAAACATAGATGCAGCTTCCTAAGTTGAGTGAATACAAAACAGAGCAGTTTGAAAGAGATGTTTCTCCTGTGTTTTAAACGCACTCTTACTTCCAGTTCTTATATGCCTGCATATGGCTGGAAATATCTGTTTCCAGATTCTCCAAAGAAACGATTTCTGAACTGCTGCACACACACATCAGTTTAACTCTGTAAGTTGATTGTACAGATTGACAACCATTCTGCTAGATAGCTGCGTTTTTGTTTTAGAGCAAGATATTTCTCATTACATCCTGTAGTCTAATTCACTCTGGAATATCCAAACGCAGATTATAAAAGAAACGTGTTTCTAACTCGCTGAATCTAAACATAGAGGCAACGTCCTATGGTGAACGAACACAAAGCAGAGCAGTTTGAACTGGAAGATTCTGCTATGTTTCAAACGCAGTGTTACTTCTAGTTGTGATGTGCTTGTATGCTGGTGGAAATATCTGTTTCCAGATTCTCCAAAGAAAAGATTTCTGAACTGCTGCACACACACATCAGCTTAACTCTGTAAATTGATTATACAGCTTGACAACCATTCTGCTAGATAGCTGTGTTTTTCTTTTAGAGCAAGATATTTCTCATTACAGCTTGCAGGTTCATTCACTCTAAAATATCCAAAAGCACCTTTTAGAAGAAACATGTTTCTAACTCGCTGAATCTACACATAGATACAATTTCGTAAGGTGAAGGAACACAAAGCAGAGCAGTTTGAACTAGACGTTTCTCCTGTGTTTTAAACGCAGTCTTACTGCTTGTTCTCATATGCCTGTATATGGCTGGAAATATCTGTTTCTACATTCTCCAAAGAAAGCCTTTCTGAACTGCTGCACACACACATCAGTTTTACTCTTTGAGTTGATTCTACAGCTTAACAACCATTCTAATATATAGCTGCGTTTTTGGTTTAGATCAATAGATTTCTCATTAAAGCCTTTAGTCTCAGTCACTCTGGAATATCCAAACGCAGGTTTTAGAAGAAACGTGTTTGTAACTCGCTGAATCGAATCACAGATGCAACTTCCTTAGGTGAGCGAACACAAAGCAGAGCAGTTTGAACGAGATGTTTCTCCTGTGTTTTAAACGCAGACTTACAGCCAGTTCTTATATGCCTGTATATGGCTGGAAATAGATGTTTCCAGATTCTCCAAAGAAACGATTTCTGAACTTCTGCACACACATATCAGTTTGACTCTGTAAGTTGATTGTACAGATTGACAACCATTCTGCTAGATTGCAGCGTTTTTGTTTTAGAGCAAGATATTTTTCATTACATCCTATAGTTTAATTCACTCTGGAATATCCAAACGCAGATTATAAAATAAACGTGTTTCTAATTCGCTGAATCTAAACATAGATGCAACTTCCTAAGGCGAACAAACACCAAGCAGAGCATTTTGAACAACTCTTTTCTCCTGTGTTTTAAACGCAGTCTTACTGCTAGTTCTCATAGGCCTGTATATTGCTGGAAATATCTGTTTCTAGATTCTCCAAAGAAAGCCTTTCTGAACTGCTGCACACACATATCAGTTTAACGCTGTAAGTTGATTCTACAGGTTAACAACCATTCGGCTAGATAGCTGCGTTTTTGGTTTAGATCAATATATTTCTCATTACAACCTACTGTCTCAGTCACTCTGGAATATCCAAACGCAGCTTTGAGAAGAAACGTGTTTCTATCTCGCTGAATCTAAATATAGATGCAACTTCCTAAGGTGAACGAACATAAAGCAGAGGAGTTTGAACTAGTCGTTTCTCCTGTGTTTTAAACGCATTGTAACTGCTCGTTCTGGTATTCTTGTAAATGTATGGAAATACCGGTTTTCAGATTGTCCAAAGAAAAAATTTCTGAACTGCTGCACTTACACATCAGTTTAACTCTGTAACTTGATTGTACAGCTTAACAACTGGTCTGCTAGATAGCTGCGCTTTTGTTTTAGACCAACATATTTCTCTTTACAGCCTACAGTCTCAGTCACTCTGGAATATCCAAACGCAGCTTTTAGAAGAAAAGTGTTTCTAACAAGCTGAAGCTAAACATAGATGCAGCTTCCTAAGGTGAGCGAACACAAAGCAGAGCAGTTTGAACGAGATGTTTCTCCTGTGTTTTAAACGCAGTCTTACTGCCAGTTCTTATATGCCTGTATATGGCTGGAAATATCTGTTTCCAGATTCTAAAAAGAAAGCATTTCTGAACTGCCGCACACACATATCAGTTTAACTCTGTAAGTTGATTCTACAGCTTAACAACCATTCTGCTAGATAGCTGCGTTTTTGTTTTAGACCAAGATATTTCTCATTACAGCCTACAGTCACCGTCACGCTGGAATATCCAAAAGCAGCTTTTAGAAGAAACATGTTTCTAACTCGCAGAATCTGAACATAGAGCCAACTTGCTAAGGTGAGTGAACACAAAGCAGAGTTGTTTGAACTAGACGTTTCTCCTGTATTTTAAACACAGTCTTACTACTGGTTCTCATAAGCCGGTATATCACTGAAAATATCTGTTTCCAGATTCTCCAAAGAAAGCATTTCTGACCTTCTGCACACACACATCAGTTTAGCTCTGTAAGTTGATTGTACAGCTTAACATCAATTCTGTTGGATAGCTGCGTTTTTGTTTTATGGCAAGATATTTCTCATTACAGCCTGTACTCTCAGTCCCTCTGGAATATCCAAAAGAACTTTTAGAAGAAATGTGTTTCTAACTCGCTGATTCTAAACATAGATGCAAATTCGTAAGGGGAGCGAACACAAAGCAGAGCAGTTTGAACGAGATGTTTCTCTGTGTTTTAAACGCAGTCTTACTGCCAGTTCTTATATGCCTGTATATGGCTGGAAATAGATGTTTCCAGATTCTCCAAAGAAACGGTTTCTGAACTGCTGCACACACACATCAGTTTAACTCTGTAACTTGATTGTACAGATTCACAACCATTCTGCTAGATAGCTGGGTTTTTGTTTTAGAGCAAGATATTTCTCATTACATCCTATAGTCTCAGTCACTCCGGAACATCCAAACGCAGATTTTAGAAGAAACGTGTTTGTAACTCGCTGAATTGAAACACAGATGCAACTTCCTTAGGTGAGGGAACACAAAGCAGAGCAGTTTGAACTCGACGTCTCTCCTGTGTTTTAAAGGCAGTCTTACTGCTAGTTCTCATATGCCTGTATATGGATGGAAATATCTGTTTCCAGATGCTAAAAAGAAAGCATTTCTGAACTGCTGCACACACACATCAGTTTAACTCTGTAAGTTGACTGTATAGCTTGACAACCATTCTGCTAGATAGCTGCGTTTTTCTTTTAGAGCAAGATATTTCTCATTACAGCCTACAGTCTCAATCACTTGGAATATCCAAACTCAGCATTTAGAAGAAACGGTTTTCTAACTCTTTGAGTCTATACATAGATGCAACTTCCTAAGGTGAGTGAACACAAAACAGAGCAGTTTGAAAGAGATGTTTCTCCTGTGTTTTAAACGCAGTCTTACTGCCACTTCTTATATGCCTGCATATGGCTGGAAATATCTATTTCCAGATTCTCTAAAGAAACGATTTCTGAACTGCTGCAC
Source organism: Sapajus apella (assembly GCF_009761245.1). Lineage (NCBI taxonomy): Eukaryota > Metazoa > Chordata > Mammalia > Primates > Cebidae > Sapajus > Sapajus apella. Next base: position 14,775 of record NW_022438089.1, on the reverse strand, counting down.
ACACACATCAGTTTAACTCTGTAAGTTGATTGTACAGATTGACAACCATTCTGCTAGATAGCTGCGTTTTTGTTTTTGAGCAAGATATTTCTCATTACATCCTATGGTCTAATTTACTCTGGAATATCCAAACGCAGATTATAAAAGAAACGTGTTTCTAACTCGCTGAATCTAAACATAGAGGCAACGTCCTAAGGTGAAGGAACACAAAGCAGAGCAGTTTGAAATAGACGTTTCTCCTGTGTTTTAAATGCAGTCATACTGCAAGTTCTTATATACCTGTAAATGGCTGGAAATGTCTGTTTCCAGATTCTTCAAAGAAAGGATTTCTGAACTGCTGCACACACAGATCACTTTAACTCTGTATGTCGATTCTTCAACTTAACAACCATTTTGCTAGATAGCTCCGTTTTTGTTTTAGAGCAAGATATTTCTCATTACAGCCTATAGCCTCATTCACTCTGGAATATCCAAACGCAGCTTTTAGAAGAAACGCGTTTCTAACTCGCTGAATCTAAACATAAATGCAACTTCCTAACGTGAACGAACACCAAGCAGAGCAGTTTGAAGTAGACGTTTCTCCCGTGTTTTAAACTCAGTGTTGCTTCTATTTCTTATGTGCCTGTATACGGCCATAAATATCTGTTTCCAGATACTCCAAAGAAAGGGTTTCTGAACTGCTGCACACACACATTAGTTTAACTCTGTAAATTGATTCTACAGCTTAACAACCATTCTCCTAGAGAGATGCGTTTTTGTTTTAGAGCAATATATTTCTCATTACTGACTATAGTCTCAGTCACTGTGGAATATCAAAATGCAGCTTTTAGAAGAAGTTTGTTTCTTACTCACTGAATCTAAACATAGATGCAACTTCCTAAGTTGAACGAAAACAAAGCAGAGCAGTTTGAAACAGACGTTTCTCCTCTGTTTTTAACGCAGTCTTCCTGTTAGTTCTCATATGCCTCTATATGGCTGGAAATATCTGTTTCCATATTCTCCGAAGAAAAGATTTCTGAGCTGCTGCACACACACATCAGTTTAACTCTGTAAGTTGATTGTACAGCTTAACAACCATTCTGTTACATAGCTTTGTTTTTTTTTTTTAGACCAAGATATTTCTCATTACAGCCTATAGTCTCAGTCACTCTGGAATATCCATACGCAGCTGTTAGAAGAAACGTGTTTCTACCTTGCTTAATCTAAACATAGATGCCACTTGCTAAGGTGAGCAAACACAAAGCAGAACAGTTTGAACGACATGTATCTCCTGTGTTTTAAAGGCAGTCTTACTGCTAGATCTTATATGCCTGTATATGGTTGGAAATATCTGTTTCCACATTCTCCAAAGAAAGCATTTCTGAACTGCTGCTCTCAAACATCAGTTTAACTCTGTAAGTTGATTGTAGAGCTTGACAACGATTCTGCTAGATAGGTGCGTTTTTGTTTTAGAGCCAGATATTTCTCATTACAGCCTGTACTCTCATTTACTCTGGAATATCCAAACTCAGCTTTTAGAAGAAACGGTTTTCTAACTGGCTCTATCTAAACATAGATGCAACTTCCTAAGGTAAACGAACACAAAGCAGAGCAGTTTGAAATAGACGTTTCCCCTGTGTTTTAATCGCAGTCTAACTTCTCGTTCTCATATACCTGTATATGGCTTACAATACCAGATTCTCCAAAGAAAAGATTTCTTAACTGCTGCACACACCCATCACTTTAACTCTGTAAGTTTATTGTCGAGCTTCACAACCATTCTCCTAGATAGCTGCATTTTTGTTTTTGAGCAAGATATTTCTCATTAGAGCCTATACTCTCATTCTCTCTAGAATATCCAAACGCAGCTTTTAGAAGAAAAGTGATTCTAACAGGCTGAAGCTAAATATAGATGCAACTTCCTAAGTTGAGGGAACACAAAGCAAAGCAGTTTGAACTAGACGTTTCTGCTGTGTTTCAAACGCAGTGTTACTTCTAGTTCTGATGTGCCTGTATGCTGGTGGAAATATCTGTTTCCAGATTCTCCAAAGAAAGGATTTCTGAACTGCTGCACACACAGATCACTTTAACTCTGTAAGTTGATTCTTCAGCTTAACAACCATTATGCTATATAGCTGCGTTTTTGGTTTAGATCAATAGATTTCTCATTACAGCCTATAGTATCAGGCACTCTGGAATATCCAAACGCAGATTTTAGATGAAACGTGTTTGTAACTCGCTGAATCGAAACACAGATGCAACTTCCTTAGGTGAGCGAACACAAAGCAGAGCAGTTTGAACTCGACGTCTCTCCTGTGTTTTAAAGGCAGTCTTACTGCTAGTTCTCAAATGCCTGTATATGGATGGAAATAACTCTTTCCAGATTCTAAAGGGAAAGCATTTCTGAACTGCTGCACACACATATCAGTTTAACTCCTGTAAGTTGATTCTACAGCTTAACAACCATTCTGCTAGATAGCTGCGTTTTTGTTTTAGACCAAGATATTTCTCATTATAGCCTACAGTCACAGTCACACTGGAATATCCAAAAGCAGCTTTTAGAAGAAACAGGTTTCTAACTCGTTCAATCTGAACATTGATTGAAATTCCTAAGGTGAGCGAACACAAAGCTGAGCAGTTTGAACGAGATGTTTCTCCTGTATTTTAAAGGCAGTCTTACTGTGAGTTCTTTATGCCTTTATATGTCTGGGAATATCTGTTTCCAGATTCTTCAAAGAAACGATTTCTGAACTGCTGCACACACACATCAGTTTTAATCTGTAAGTTGATTGTACAGCTTAACAACCGTTCTCCTAGATAGCTGCGTTTCTGTTTTAGACCAACATATTTCTATTTATAGCCTGTAGTCTCAGTCACTCTGGAATATCCGAACTCAGCTTTTAGAAGAAACGGTTTTCTAACTGGCTGTATCTAAACATAGATGCAACTTCCTAAGGTAAATGAACACAAACCAGAGAAGTTTGAAATAGACGTTTCCCCTGTGTTTTAATAGCAGTCTTACTTCTCATTCTCATATGCCTGTATATGGCTTAAAATACCAGAATCTATAAAGAAAAGGTTTCTTAACTGCTGCACAAACACATGAGCTTAACTCTGTAAATTAATTATACAGCTTCACAACCATTCTGCTATATAGCTGCGTTTTTGGTTTTGATCAATAGATTTCTCATTACTAGAGTCTCAGTCACTCTGGAATATCCAAACGCAGATTTTAGAAGAAACGTGTTTGTAACTCGCTGAATCAAAACACAGATGCAACTTCCTTAGGTGAGCGAACACGAAGCAGAGCAGTTTGAACTCGACGTGTCTCCTGTGTTTTAAAGGCAGTCTTACTGCTAGTTCTCATATGCCTGTACATGGCTGGAAATATCTGTTTCCAGGTTCTCCAAAGAAAGGATTTCGGAACTGCTGCACACAAACAACAGTTTACCTCTGTAAGTTGACTGTACAGCTTGACAACCATTCTGCTAGTTAGCTGCGTTTTTCTTTTAGAGTAAGATATTTCTCATTACAGCCTACAGTCTCATTCACTCTGGAATATCCAAACTCAGCTTTTAGAAAACAGTTTTCTAACTCTCTGAATCTAAACACAGATGCAACTTCCTAAGGTGAGTGAACACAAAACAGAGCAGTTTGAAAGAGATGTTTTTCCTGTGTTTTAAATGCAGTCTTACTTCCACTTCTTATATGCCTGCATATGGCTGGAAATATCTGTTTGCAGATTCTCCAAAGAAACGATTTCTGAACTGCTGCACACACACATCAGTTTAACTCTGTAAGTTGAATGTACAGCTAGGCAAACATTCTGCTATATAGCTGCGTTTTTGTTTTAGAGCAAGATATTTCGGATTACATCTTATAGTCTCATTCACTAAGGAAAATCCAAACGCAGATTTCAGAAGAAACGTGTTTCTAACTCGCTGAATCTAAACAAAGATGCAACTTCTTAAGGTGAACGAACAGAAAGCAGAGCAGTTTGAACTAGACTTTTCCCCGAGTTTTAAACGCTATCTTACGGCTAGTTTTTATATGCCTGTACATGGCTGGAAATATCTGTTTCCAGGTTCTCCAAAGAAAGGATTTCTGAACTGCTGCACACACACATCAGTTTAACTCTGTAAGTTGAGTTTACAGCTTGACAACGATTCTGCTAGATAGCTGCGTTTTTGTTTTATTGCCAGATATTTCTCATTACAGCCTATAGTCTCATTCACTCTGGAATATCCAAACTCAGTTTTCAGAAGAAACGGTTTTCTAACTGGCTGTTTCTAAACATAGATGCAACTTCCTAAGGTAAACGAACACAAAGCTGAGCAGTTTGAAATAGACGTTTCCACTGTGTTTTCATCACAGTCTTACTTCTCGTTCTCATATGCCTGTATATGGCTTAAGATACCAGATTCTCCAAAGAAAAGATTTCTTAACTACTGCACACACCCATCACTTTAACTCTGTAAGTTGACTGTCCAGCTTCACAACCATTCTCCTAGATAGCTGCGTTTTTGTTTTAGAGCAAGGTATTTCTCATTAGAGCCTATAGTCTCATTCTCTCTAGAATATACAAACGCAGCTTTTAAAAGAAAAGTGTTTCTAACAAGCTGAAGCTAAACATAGATGCAACTTCCTAAGGTGAACGAACACAAAGCAGAGCAGTTTGAACTGGACGTTTCTGCTGTGTTTCAAACGCAGTGTTACTTCTAGTTGTGATGTGCTTGTATGCTGGTGGAAGTATGTGTTTCCAGATTCACCAAAGAAAAGATTTCTGAACTGCTGCACACACACATCAGCTTAACTCTGTAAATTGATTATACAGCTTGACAACCATTCTGCTATATAGCTGTGTTTTTCTTTTAGAGCAAGATATTTCTCATTACAGCCTATAGTCTCAGTCACTCTGGAATATCCAATCGCAGATTTTAGAAGAAACGTGTTTGTAACTCACTGAATCGAAACACAGATGCAACTTCCTTAGGTGAGGGAACACAAAGCAGAGCAGTTTGAACGAGATGTTTCTCCTGTGTTTTAAACGCCGTCTTACTGCCACTTCTTATATGCCTGCATATGGCTGTAAATATCTGTTTCCAGATTCTCCAAAGAAACGATTTCTGAACTGCTGCACACACACATCAGTTTAACTCTGTAAGTTGACTGTACAGCTTAACAACCATTCTGTTACATAGCTGCGTTTTTTTTTTAGACTAAGATATTTCTCATTACAGCCTATAGTCTAAATCACTCTTTAATATCCAAAGGCAGCTTTGAGAAGAAACGTGTTTCTAACTCGCTTAATCTGAACATAGATGCAACTTCCGAAGGTGAGCGAACACAAAGCAGAGCAGTTTGAACTAGACGTTTCTCCTGTGTTTTAAGCGCAGTCTTACTGCTAGTTCTCATATGCCTGTATATGGCTGGAAATATCTGTTTCTAGATTATCCAAAGGAACACTTTCTGAACTGCTGCACACACACATCAGTTTAACTCTTTGAGTTGATTCTACAGCTTAAAAACCATTCTGCTTTATAGCTGCGTTTTTGGTTTAGATCAATAGATTTCTCATTACAGCGTATAGTCTCAGTCACTCTGGGAATATCCAAACGCAGATTTAGATAAAACGTGTTTGTAACTCACTGAATCTAAGCATAGATGCAACTTCCTTAGGCGAACAAAGACCAAGCAGAGCAGTTTGAACAACTCGTTTCTCCTGTGTTTTAAACGCAGTCTTACTGCTAGTTCTTATATGCCTATATATTCCTGGAAATATCTGTTTCAAGATTCTCTAAAGAAAAGATTTCTGAACTGCTACACACACACATCAGTTCAGCTCTGTAAGTTGATTGCACAGCTTGGCAAACATTCTGCTTTATAGCGGCGTTTTTGTTTTAGTGTAAGATATTTCTGATTACATCTTATAGTCTCATTCACTAAGGAAAATCCAAACGCAGATTTCAGAAGAAACGTGTTTCTAACTCGCTGAATCTAAACAAAGATGCAACTTCCTAAGGTGAACGAACATAAAGCAGAGCAGTTTGAACTAGATTTTTCTCCAGCGTTTTAAACGCAGGCTTACGGCTAGTTTTTATATGTCTGTACTTGGCTGGAAATATCTGTTTCAAGGTTCTCCAAAGAAAGGATTTCTGAACTGCTGCACACACACATCAGTTTAACTCTGTAAGTTGAGTGTGCAGCTTGACAACCATTCGGCTAGATAGCTGCGTTTTTGTTTTAGTCCAACATATTTCTCTTTACAGCCTATAGTCTCAGTCACTCTGGAATATCCAAATTCAGCTTTTAGAAGAAACGTGTTTCTAACTCGCTGAATCTAAACATAGATGCCACTTGCTAAGGTGAGCAAACACAAAGAAGAGCAGTTTGAGCTCAACGTCTCTCCTGTGTTTTAAAGGCAGTCTTACTGCTAGTTCTCATATGACTGTATATGGCTGGAAATATCTGTTTCCATATTCTCCAAAGAAAAGTTTTCTGAGCTGCTGCACAACACATCAGTTTAACTCTGTAAGTTGATTGTACAGCTTAACAACCATTCTGTTACATAGCTGCGTTTTTTTTTTATACCAACATATTTCTCATTACAGCCTATAGTCTGAATCACTCTGTAATATCCAAAGGCAGCTTTGAGAAGAAACGTTTTTCTAATTCGCTGAATCTAAACATAAATGCAACTTCCTAAGGTGAGCGACCCCAAAGCAGAACAGTTTGAATTAGACGTTTCTCCCGTGTTTTAAACGCAGTGTTACTGCTAGTTCTTATGTGCCTGTATACGTCTGGAAATATCTCCTTCCCTATAGTGCAAAGAAAGGATTTCTGAACTGCTGCCCTTACACATCAGCTTAACTCTTTATGTTGATTGTACACCTTAAGAACCATTCTGCTAGATTGCTGCGTTTTTGTTTTAGAACAACATATTTCTCTTTACAGCCTATAGTCTCAGTCACTCTGGAATATCCAAACGCAGATTTTAGAAGAAACGTGTTTCTAACGCGCTTAATCTGAACATAGATGCCACTTGCTAAGGTGAGCAAATACAAAGCAGAGCAGTTTGAAATACACATTTCTCCTGTGTTTTAAACGCAGTCTTACTGCTACTTCTGGTATTCATGTAAATGTATGGAAATACCGGTTTTCAGATTGTCCAAAGAAAGGATTTCTGAACTGCTGCACACACACATCAGCTTACCTCTGTCAATTGATTATACAGCTTGACAACCATTCTGCTAGATAGCTGTGTTTTTCTTTTAGAGCAAGATATTTCTCATTACAGCCTACAGTCTCATTCACTCTGAACTATCCAAAAGCACCTTTTAGAAGAACCGTGCTTCTAACTCGCTGAATCAAAGCAAAGATGCAACTTCTAAGGTGAACGAACAGAAAGCAGAGCAGTTTGAACTAGACTTTTCTCCCGAGTTTTAAAAGCAGTCTTATGGATAGTTTTTATATGCCTGTACATGGCTGGAAGTATCAGTTTCCAGGTTCACCAAAGAAACGATTTCTGAACTGCTGCACACAAACATCAGTTTAACTCTGTATGTTGACTGTACTGCTTGACAACCATTCTGCTAGATAGAGGCGTTTTTCTTTTAGAGCAAGATATTTCTCATTACAGCCTACAGTCTCATTCACTCTGGAATATCCAAACTCAGCTTTTAGAAGAAACGGTTTTCTAACACTCTGAATCTAAACATAGATGCAACTTCCTAAGGTGAGTGAACACAAAACAGAGCAGTTTGAAAGAGATGTTTCTCCTGTGTTTTAAACGCAGTCTTACTTCCAGTTCTTATATGCCTGCATATGGCTGGAAATTTCTGTCTCCAGATTCTCCAAAGAAACGGTTTCTGAACTGCTGCACACACACATCAGTTTAAATCTGTAAGTTGATTGTACAGCTTGGCAAACATTCTGCTAGATAGCTGCGTTTTTGTTTTAGAGCAAGATATTTCTCATTACATCCTATAGAATAATTCACTCTGGAATATCCAAACGCAGATTATAAAAGAAACGTGTTTCTAACTCGCTGAATCTAAACATAGAGGCAACGTCCTAAGGTGAAGGAACACAAAGCAGAGCAGTTTGAACTAGACGTTTCTCCTGTGTTTTCAACGCAGTCTTCCTGCTAGTTCTCATATGCCTGTATATGGCTGGAAATATCTGTTTCCATATTCTCCAAAGAAAAGATTTCTGAGCTGCTGCACACACACATCAGTTTAACTCTGTAAGTTGACTGTACAGCTTAACAACCATTCTGTTACATAGCTGCGTTTTTTTTTTTAGACCTAGATATTTCTCATTACAGCCTATAGCCTCAATCACTCTGTAATATCCAAAGGCAGATTTGAGAAGAAACGTTTTTCTAATTCGCTGAATCTAAACATAAATGCAACTTGCGAAGATGAGCAAAGACAAAGCAGAGCAGTTTGAACTAGACGTTTCTCCCGTGTTTTAAACGCAGTCTTACTGCTAGTTCTTATATGCCTGTATACGTCTGGAAATATCTCCTTCCCTATTGTGCAAAGAAAGGATTTCTGAACTGCTGCACTTACACATCAGTTTAACTCTGTAAATTGATTGTACAGCTTAACAACTATTCTGCTAGATAGCTGCGTTTATGTTTTAGACCAACATATTTCTCTTTATAGCCTATAGTCTCAGTGACTCTGGAATATCCAAACGCAGCTTTTAGAAGAAACGTGTTTCTAACTCGCTTAATCTGAACATAGATGCCACTTGCTAAGGTGAGCAAACACAAAGCAGAGCAGTTTGAACGAGATGTTTCTCCTGTGTTTTAAATGCAGTCTTACTGCTAGTTCTTATATGCCTGTATATGGCTGGAAATATCTTTTTCCAGAATCTCCAAAGAAAGCATTTCTGAACTGCTGCTCTCACACATCAGTTTAACTCTGTAAGTTGACTCTAGAGCTTGACAACGATTCTGCTAGATACCAGCTTTTCTTTTTTATAGCAAGATATTTCTCATTACAGCCTATAGTCTCATTCTCTCTGGCATATCCAAACGCAGCTATTAGAAGTAACGTGTTTCTAACTCGCTCATTCTGAACATAGAGCCAGCTACCTAAGTTGAACGAACACAAAGCAGAGCAGTTTCAACGACATGTTTCTCCTGTGTTTAAAACGCAGTCTTACTGCCACTTCTTATATGCCTGTATAAGGCTGGAAATAGATGTTTCCAGATTCTCCAAAGAAACGATTTCTGAACTGCTGCACACACACATCAGTATAACTCTGTAAGTTGACTGTACAGATTGACAACCATTCTGCTAGATAGCAGCGTTTTTGTTTTAGAACAAGATATTTCTCATTACATCCTATAGTCTAATTCACCCTAGAATATCCAAACGCAGATTACAAAAGAAAGGTGTTTCTAACTCGCTGAATCTAAACATAGAGGCAACTTCCTATGGTGAACGAACACAAAGCAGAGCAGTTTGAAATAGACGTTTCTCCTGTGTTTTAAACGCAGTCTTACTGGAAGTTCTTATATGCCTGTGTAAGGGTGGAAATATCTGTTTCCAGATTCTCAAAGAAAGGATTTCTGAACTGCTGCACACACACATCACTTTAACTCTATAAGTTGATTCTTCAGCTTGACAACCATTCTGCCAGATAGCTGCGCTTTTGTTTTAGAGCAAGATATTTGTCATTACAGCCTATAGCCTCATTCACTCTATAATATACAAACGCAGCTTTTAGAAGAAACGTGTTTGTAACTCACTGAATCTAAACATAGATGCAACTTCCTAAGGCGAACGAACACCAAGCAGAGCAGTTTGAAGAACTCGTTTCTCTTGTGTTTTAAACGCAGTCTTACTGCTAGTTCTTATAAGCATGTATATTCCTGGAAATATCTGTTTCAATATTCTCTAAAGAAAAGATTTTTGAACTGCTGCACACACACATCATTTCAGCTCTGTATGTTGATTGAAGAGCTTGGCAAACATTCTGCTTGATAGAGGCGTTTTTGTTTTAGTGTAAGATATTTCTGATTACATCTTATAGTCTCATTCACTATGGAAAATCCAAACGCAGATTTCAGAAGAAACGTGTTTCTAACTCACTGAATCTAAACAAAGATGCAACTTCATAAGGTGAACGAACATAAAGCAGAGCAGTTTGAACTAGATTTTTCTCCCGCGTTTTAAACACAGTCTAACGGCTAGTTTTTATATGCCTGTACATGGCTCGAAATATCTGTTTCCAGGTTCTCCAAAGAAAGGATTTCTGAACTGCTTAACACACATATCAGTTTAACTCTGTAAGGTGAGTGTACAGCTTGACAACCATTCTGCTTGATAGCTGCGTTTTTGTTTTAGACCAAGATATTTCTCATTACAGCCTATAGCCCCATTCACTCTGGAATATCCAAACGCAGCTTTTAGAAGAAACGTGTTTCTAACTCGCTGAATCTCAACATAGATGCAACTTCCTAACATGAACGGACACCAAGCAGACCAGTATGAAGTAGACGTTTCTCCCGTGTTTTAAACTCAATGTTGCTTCTAGGTCTTATGTGCCTGTATACGGCTGGAAATATCTGTTTCCAGATTCTCCAAAGAATAAGTTTCTGAACTGCTGCACACACACATTAGTTTAACTCTGTAAATTGATTCTACAGCTTATCAACCAATCTCCTAGAGAGCTGCGTTTTTGTTTTAGAGCAATATATTTCTCATTACTGACTATAGTCTCAGTCACTGTGGAATATCAAAATGCAGATTTAGAAGAAGCTTGTTTCTTACTCACTGAATCTAAACATAGAGGCAACTTCCTAAGGTGAACGAAAACAAAGCAGAGCAGTTTAAACTCGACGTCTCTCCTGTGTTTTAAAGGCAGTCTTACTGCTAGTTCTCATATGCCTGTATATGGCTGGAAATATCTGTTTCCATTTTCTCCAAAGAAAAGATTTCTGAGCTGCTGCACACACACATCAGTTTAACTCTGTAAGTTGACTGTACAGCTTAACAACCATTCTGTTACATAGCTGCGGTTTTTTTTTAGACCTAGATATTTCTCATTACAGCCTATAGTCTAAATCACTCTGTAATATCCAAAGGCAGCTTTGAGAAGAAACGTTTTTCTAATTCGCTGAATCTAAACATAAATGCAACTTCCGAAGGTGAGCAAACACAAAGCAGAGCAGTCTGAACTAGGCGTTTCTCCCGTGTTTTAAACGCAGTCTTACTGCTAGTTCTTATATGCCTGCATACGTCTGGAAATATCTCCTTCCCTATTGTGCAAAGAAAGGATTTCTGAACTGCTGCACTTACACATCAGTTTAACTCTGTAAGGTGATTGTACAGCTTAACAACCATTCTGCAAGATAGCTGCGTTTTTGTTTTAGACCAACATATTTCTCTTTACAGCCTATAGTCTCAGTTACTCTGGAATATCCAAATGCAGCTTTTGGAAGAATCGTGTTTCTAACTCGCCTAATCTAAACATAGATGCCACTTGCTAAGTTGAGCAAACACAAAGAAGAGCAGTTTGAACTCGACGTCTCTCCCGTGTTTTAAACGCAGTCTTACTGCTCGTTCTCATATGCCTGTATATGGATGGAAATATCTGTTTCCGGATTCTAAAAAGAAAAGATTTCTGAACTGCTGCACACACACATCAGTTTAGCTCTGTAACTTGATTGTAGAGCTTGGCAAACATTCTGCTAGATAGCTAAGTTTTTGCTGTAGAGTAAGATATTTCTGATTACATCTTATTGTCTCATTCACTAAGGAAAATCCAAACGCGGATTTCAGAAGAAACGTGTTTCTAATTTGCTGAATCTTAACAAAGATGCTACTTCCTAAGGTGAACGAACAGAAAGCAGAGCAGGTTGAACTAGACTTTTCTCCCATGTTTTAAATGCAGTCTTACGGCTAGTTTTTATATGCCTGTACATGGCTGGAAATATCTGTTTCCAGGTTCTCCAAAGAAAGGATTTCTGAACTGCTGCACACACACATCACTTTAACTCTGTTAGTTGACTGTACAGCTTTACAACCATTCTGCTAGATAGCTGCGTTTTTCTTTTAGAGCAAGATATTTCTCATTACAGCCTACAGTCTTATTCACTCTGGAATATCGAAACTCAGATTTTAGAAGAAACGGTTTTCTAACTCTCTGAATCAAAACATAGTTGCAACTTCCTAAGGTGTGTGAACACAAAACAGAGCAGTTTGAAAGCGATGTTCCTCCTGTGTTTTAAACGCGATATTACTGGTACTTCTTATATGCCTGTATATGACTGGAAATATCTGTTTCCAGATACTGCAAAGAAATCATTTCTGAACTGCTGTTCTCACACATCAATTTAACTCTGTAAGTTGATTGTAGAGCTTGACAACAATTCTGCTAGATAGCTGCGTTTTTGTTTTATTGCCAGATATTTCTCATTACAGCCTTTAGTCTCATTCACTCTGGAATATCCAAACTCAGCTTTTAGAAGAAACGGGTTTCTAACTGGCTGTATCTAAACATAGATGCAACTTCCTAAGGTAAACGAACACAAAGCAGAGCAGTTTGAAATAGACGTTTCCGCTGTGTTTTCATCACAGTCTTACTTCTCGTTCTCATATGCCTGTATATGGCTTAAAATACCAGATTCCCCAAAGAAAAGATTTCTTAACTGCTGCACACACCCATCACTTTAACTCTGTAAGTTTATTGTCCAGCTTCACAACCATTCTCATAGATAGCTGTGTTTTTGTTTTAGAGCAAGGTATTTCTCATTAGAGCCTATAGTCTCATTCTCTCTAGAATATCCAAACGCAGCTTTTCGAAGAAAAGTGTTTCTAACAAGCTGAAGCTAAATATAGATGCAACTTGCTAAGGTGAGCGAACACAAAGCAAAGCAGTTTGAACTAGACGTTTCTGCTGTGTTTCAAAGGCAGTGTTACTTCTAGTTCTGATGTGCCTGTATGCTGGTGGAAATATCAGTTTCCAGATTCTCCAAAGAAAAGATTTCTGAACTGCTGCACACACACATCAGCTTAACTCTGTAAATTGATTATACAGCTTGACAAGCATTCTGCTAGATAGCTGTGTTTTTCCTTTAGAGCAAGATATTTCTTATTACAGCCTACAGTCTCATTCACTCTGAACTATCCAAAAGCACCTTTTAGAAGAACCGTGTTTCTAACTCGCTGAATCTAAACAAAGACGCAACATCTAAGGTGAAGGAACAGAAAGCAGAGCAGTTTGAACTAGACTTTTCTCCCGAGTTTTAAACGCAATCTTAGGGCTAGTTTTTATATGCCTGTACATGGCTGGAAGTATCTGTTTCCAGGTTCTACAAAGAAAGGATTTCTGAACTGCTGCACACAGACATCAGTTTAACTCTGTAAGCTGACTGTACAGCTTGACAACCATTCTGCTAGATAGCTGCGTTTTTGTTTTACACCAAGATATTTCTCATTACAGCCTATAGTCACAGTCACTCTGGAATATCCAAATGCAGCTTTTAGAAGAAACAGGTTTGTAACTCGCTGAATCTCAACATTGATTGAAATTCCTAAGGTGAGCAAACACAAAGCTGAGCAGGTTGAACTAGACGTTTCTCCCGTGTTTTAAACTCAATGTTGCTTCTAGTTCTTATGTGCCTGTATACGGCTGGAAATATCTGTTTACAGATTCTCCAAAGAAAGGATTTCTGAACTGCTGCACAAACACGTCAGTTTAACTCTGTAAGTTGATTGTACACCTTAACAACCATTCTGTTACATAGCTGTGTTTTTTTTTTTTAGATCAAGATTTTTCTGATTACAGCCTATAGTCTAAATCACTCTTAATATCCAAACGCAGCTTTGAGAAGAAACGTTTTGCTAACTCGCGGAATCTAAACATAAATGCATCTTCCTAAGGTGAGCGAACACAAAGCAGAGCAGTTTGAACTAGACGTTTCTCCCGTGTTTTAAATGCAGTCTTACTGCTAGTTCTTATATGCCTGTATACGTCCGAAATTATCTCCTTCCCTATTGTGCAAAGAAAGGATTTCTGAACTGCTGCACTTACACATCAGTTTAACTCTGTAAGTTGATTGTACAGCTTAACAACCGTTCTGCTAGATAGCTGCGTTTTTGTTTTAGACCAACACATTTCTCTATACAGCCTATACTCTCAGTCACTCTGGAATATCCAAAATCAGCTTTTAGAAGAAACGGTTTTCTAACTGGCTGTATCTAAACATAGATGCAACTTCCTAAGGTAAACGAACACAAAGCAGAGCAGTTTGAAAGAGACGTTACCCCTGTGTTTTAATCGCAGTCTCACTTCTCGTTCTCATATGCCTGTATATGACTTAAAATACCAGATTCTCCAAAGAAAAGATTTCTTAACTGCTGCACACACCCATCACATTAACTCGGTAAGTTGATTGTCCAGCTTCACAACCATTCTCCTAGATAGCTGCGTTTTTGTTTTAGAGCAAGGTATTTCTCATTAGAGTCTATAGTTTCATTCTCTCTAGAATATCCAAACGCAGCTTTTAGAAGAAAAGTGTTTCTAACAAGCTGAAGCTAAACATAGAAGCAACTTCCTAAGGTGAGTGAACACAAAGCAAAGCAGTTTGAACTAGACGTTTCTGCTGTGTTTCAAACGCAGTGTTACTTCTAGTTCTGATGTGCCTGTATGCTGGTGGAAATATCTGTTTCCAGATTCTCCAAAGAAAAGATTTCTGACCTGCTGCACACACACATCAGCTTAACTCTGCAAATTGATTATACAGCTTGACAACCATTCTGCTAGATAGCTGTGTTT
>NW_022438088.1:13941-18773 GCF_009761245.1 Sapajus apella | reverse complement strand
TGCTTTACATCCAAAAAGTCAGAATTTGGACTTTTTACAAGGTGTTTTTTTTGTGTGTTTTTTTCTTTTTCTCTTCCAAGGATGGATGTAGTAAATCTCTAGCCAAAGTCATGCTGATCCTCTCTCAAGCCCAGCCCTTCCAGAACTCTCAGCCAACACTGCTAACAAGCTGCACTCGACCTCGAGAGGGGATTTAGTAGGTGAGATGGCTCCCATGATTACGGAGGCCTGAGAAGTCCCACCACAGGCCACCTGGAGACCCAGGGCTGCTGGGAACATGGCTCAGTTCAAGCCTGAAAGCCTCTGAACCAGGGAAGCTGAAGGTGTGACTGAGTCTGAGCCTGAAGGCCTGAGAAGCTGGGGGGCTGCTGGTACAAGTGACAGCATCTGAAGGTCAAGACCCTTAGCGTTCCAATGCCCAAGGGCAGGAGAAGAAGGCTGTCCCAGCCCCAGGAGAGAGACAGCAAATTTGCCCTTCCTCTGCCTTTTTGTCCTACTGGGGCTCCCAGCTGATTGCATGGTACCCGCCGACATTGACGGGGCATCTTCCCACTCAGCCACGAACTCACATGCAAGTATCCTGTGGAGGCAGCCTCACAGACACACCCAGAAGGGATGCCTTACCAGCTGTCTAGGCGTCCCTTTTTTTTTTTTTTTTTTTTTTTTTTGAGACTGAGTTTCACTCTTGTTACCCAGGCTGGAGTGCAATGGTGCAATCTTGGCTCACTGCAACCTCTGCCTCCTGGGTTCAAGCAATTCTGCCTCAGTGTCCTCAGTAGCTGGGACTACAGACATGTGCCACCATGCTCAGCTAATTTTTGTATTTTTAGTAGAGACAGGGTTTCACCATGTTGACCAGGATGGTCTTGATCTCTTGACATCGTGATCCACCTAGGCCAGCCTCCCAAAGTGCTGGGATTATAGGCATGAGCCACTGCGCCCGGCCTCTAGGTGTCCTTTAATCCAGTCAAGCTGATACTGAAAATTAACCATCACACCAATGAAGTGCAGCCAGGCTAAGGCTGAGACCTGTCTATGGCTAGAGCCACAAAGGAAGCAGTCAGTGGGGTCACTCAGAGTCAGGGCATGGGGAGACAGCACTGGGCAGTGGCTCCATCTGCTCAGCCCACCCATAAGCCTGGGCTCTGGAGGGCAACTGACTCCCCACAAATCTTCCTTCTGCCTGTCCCCAGAGCCCCTTCCCCTCCTATGGGAGTCTGGGGGCTTTCAGGAGCTGAGGCCCTTGACTCATACCAGTCTCCCCAGGAAGGACCTTGTAGGATGGGCCGAGGTTCTGCTTAATGACTCCCTGGTGCCAGCTGCCCCTTCTCAGTGTCAGTGGCAGGGGAGTATGAGGGATGAGCTGAGTGCCTCAATGCCCTGTTTGCCCTAGGATCTGGGGGAGAGATCGTGGCATGGGCTGTATTTGGAGGGTCCAGGAACTGCCTTGATTGGGAATACAGTGCATACTGGGGATGGCCTGGGGAGGTCACAATGCCAGGAGGGCAGCTAGCAGAGAGTCTATTTGCCCTCCTGGGAAACAGCCACCAGTCACCAAGCAGGGAGGCCAGCAGCCCAGCCCAGGGACTTGCGTGGACTTTGCACGCTTCCTACATGCTTTGAACACTGTCGAGGCTGGTGGCCTCGATAATCCCAGCACTTTGGGAAGCCAAGATGGGAAGATCACCTGAGGCCAGGAGTTCAAGACCAGCCTGGCCAGTATGGTGAAACCCCATCTCTACAAAATTTAGCCGGGAATGATGGTGGAAGCCTGTAATCCCAGCTACTCAGGGAGCTGCGGAGGGAGAATCGTTCAAACCCAGGAAGTGGAGGTTGCACTGAGCCGAGATTGCGCCATTGCACTCCAGCCTGGGCAACCAAGCAAGGCTCCATCTCAAAACCAAAACCAAACCAAAACAAGCAAAAAAACCACAAAAAGCTGGGCAAGGTGGCTCACACCTACAATCCTAGCACTTTGGGAGGCTGAGGGGGGTGGATTGCCTGAGCTCAGGAGTTCGAGACCAGCCTGGACAACATGGTGGGACCCCATCTCTACTAAAATACAAAAAATTAGCCAGGTGTGTTTGTGTGCACCTGTAGTCCCAGTTACTTGGGAGGCTGAGGCAGGAGAATCACTTGAACCTGGGAGGCAGAGGTTGTAGTGAGCTGAGATATTGCCACTACACTGCAGTCTGGGCGACAGATCGAGGTTCCATCTCCAAAAAAAAAAAGAACTAAAAACACAAAACCAAAACAAAAAACTCTGTCAGTGTGGGAGCAGTGGTTCATATACCTGTAATCCCAGCACTTTGGGAGGCCCAGGCGGGTGGATTGCCTGAGCCCAGGAATTTGAGACCAGCTTGGGCAACATGTCAAAACCCCATATCTGCCAAAAAAAAAAAAAAAAAAAAAATTGCCAGGTGTGGTGGGAAGGCTGAGGTGGGAGGATTGTTTGAGCCTGAGGTCAAGGCTGCAGTGAGTCAAGACTAAGTCACTGCCCTCCAGCCTGGGCAACAGAGGAAGGCTCTCTCCAAAAAAAAAAAAACAAACAAAAAACAAACAAAAAAAAAACTTTATTTACTGGTGTTTTCTTCCTCCTCCATTCTCTTCATCTCTGTTGAGTGTTTTTTGTTTGTTTGTTTGTTTTTTAATTGAGATGGAGTTTCGCTCTTGTTGCCCAGGCTGGACTGCAATGCCTCGATTTCAGCTCACTGCAACCTCTACCTCCTGGGTTCAAGTGATTTTCCTGACCCAGCCTCTGGCGTAGCTGGGATTACAGGCAGCCGCCACCACACCTGGCTAATTTTTTTTTGTATTTTTAGTAGAGACGGGGTTTCTCCATGTTGGTCAGGCTGGTTTTGAACTCCTGACCTCAGGTGATCCACCTGCCTTGGCTCCCAAAGTGCTGGGATTACAGGCGTGACCCATTGCGCTCAGACCTCTGCTGGGTTTTAAAATTTCATTCATCAAGCTTCTCTTGCCCTTCCTTTTCTCTCTCTTCCTCTCCAACTTCTTCTTTCTCCCATTCTCTCCTCTCCTTTCCTTTTTCTTGTCCCTTTCCCCTGAAGAAGCCAGCCTGTGTTCAACATGGATATAGGTTGGACTGGGCAGAAGGAGCCAGGCTGGCATGCCAGGCCACAGGACAGCTTGGAGCTCTGTCTGCACTTGGAGCCACCATGAACCGGCCTGACCCTCCACAGGGACTCTGCCAAGGACTCTGTCCTTTGCCAACATTTCAGGTGCTTTGGGCCAGCTGGCCTATCTTGGGCCAGAGTTCCATGGAGCAAGTGACGATGGGGTGGGGAGAGGATGGTGAGGCCACAGGAAGGGAACAGGGGGACATGGCAAAGGCAGAAGTGGGGCAGGGCTGGGGACTGGAGCCCCCATCAGGAGCACTGGGCTGAGGAGAGCTGTCTTTTTGGTTTGGCAGCTCCCTGAGTTACTTTCTTCTATAGATGGGTGAGGATGTTGGAAGGTCACCCTTCCACCTCTGCCCCCCAGCTCTGGCAAGGAGTGTAGAGGCCAAGGGTGAGGGTAGATGGGCTCAATGACAGAGTGTTCAGCCTGGGAGGTGCCTAATCTTTTCTATAAATGTCACCTGCCTGTGAATCAGGGCCGCACACTCCATCTCAGACTGGGTCACCATCCCAGCTTACTGACCAGGACCCGAGCCCCAGTCCACTGCAGCACTGTCACATGCTCTGGCAGGCTTTGGAAGCACCTCACCTCATTCATCACCTCCTTTTCCCAATGCCAGAGCACAGCTCTAAAGGGGAATGGGACAATTTAGGAGTCAAAACTATGGGACTGTCAGCCCAACATTAACACAGCCGTGTCCTGGACCTGATGTTTTCTGAGCAGGGGAGACAGGTGGGCCTGATATCATGAAGGAATAAACTTGTCCTAATATCTCTGGGGTGTGTAAGCTTGCCAGTGTGGCTCTCAGGCTTGTCTCTGCCTGCTGCTTCACCTTGTCATTCTCAAGAACCTCTTGTTCTTGCCCTCCTTCCCAAGTATAGGACCAAGTGTCAGGTATTGATGCCATGGAGGGAATGAGCTCAACTTCTGGCATTCTCTGTTCTCCCTGTCGTTCCTGCCTTCAGAAGGGACTGGGGAGTCGGGGAGGAAAGGTCTGGAGATCACATGGGCACCTGAACTCTCACTACAACAGAGGTGGCCCGTTAGTCCCCTCATCTGCAGGGCATGGAAAGGTGCAGCAGGGGTCTCTAGTCTGGGGCTGGTGGTGAAAGAGGCTGTTGGAGTTTTAGGAATAAATCACTTTCTGAGGCTAAGGCAACAGAATTGCTTAAGGCCAGGAGTTGAGACCGGCCTGGGCAACAGAGGGAGTCCTCATTTCCAAAAAATGTTAGCCTGGCAGAGTGGCATGTGCCTGTAGTCCCAGCTACTCAGGAAACTAAGGTGGGAGCATTGCTCAAGCCCAGGAGTTTGAGCCACATTTGCACCACTGCACTCCAGCCTGGGTGACACAGGGAGACCTCGTCTCTTAAAAAAAAGAAAGAAGGTCCAGGCACGGTGGCTCACACCTGTAATCCCAGCACTTTGGGAGGCAGAGGTGGGCAGATCACGTGAGGTCAAGAATTTGAGACCAGCCTGGCCAACATGGTGAAACCTCGTCCTACTAAAAATGAAAAATTAGCCAGGCATAAGAGTGTGCGCCTATAATTCCAGCTACTTGGAAGGCTGAGGCAGGAGAGTCACTTGAACCTGGGAGGTGGAGGTTGCAGTGAGCCAAGATCGTGCCACTGCACTCCAGCCTGGGTGACAGAGCCAGATTCCGTCTCAAAAAAAAAAAAAAAAAAAGGCAAAGTCTC
>NW_022438088.1:10606-13841 GCF_009761245.1 Sapajus apella | reverse complement strand
ATTCCGTCTCAAAAAAAAAAAAAAAAAAGGCAAAGTCTCGTGGCTCACACCTATAATCCCACGCTTTGGGAGGCAAAGGCAGGAGGATTACTTGAGGTCAGGAGTTCTAGACCAGCCTGAGTGACATAGTTAGACCATGACTAGAAAAAAAATTAGCTGGGCATAGTGATGCATGCCTGTGATCCCAGTTACTCAGGAGGCTGAGGTGGGAGGACTGCTTGACGTCAAGGCTGCAGTGAACTTTGATGGCACCACAGCACTCCAGCCTGGGCGACTGAGACTCTGTCTCAAAAAAAAAAAAAAAAAAAAAAAAAAAAGAAACCAAAAACTGACAAGGCACAGATGAGAATAAAAAAGTGTTTTGTTACTGCTAAAAGCTTGTTGGAGAACACCACTTATTTGGGAGACAAAATGGACTTGTACCCTTGGTAACAGGTATTCACCTGTCCTTGGCATAGGCATAAAGCCCAGCCCTCCACACTGCAGGGAGGGGAAGAACACCCACTTCTGGTGGACCAGCTGGCTCTAAAGAGGAGAGGGGACTAAGCCACGCATGCTTGCTTCTTTCTCCCCAGCTTCTCTCAGGTAAGCGACGTTTCCTCTTCCCCAGGTAGAGAGGAGAGGAGTATTATTAATAGAAGTCCCATTTTCAGGAAAACATGACAAGTAGGAAATGCATATTCCTTCCCTACAGAGAACTCCACCTTCTCAGAATTCTCCCTCAGCAAGACAGAGAGAGAGAGTGTGTGTGATTGTGTGTGACCCAGAGAGAGAGAGAGAGAGAAAGGAGAGAAATACAGAAAAGAGAGAGAAAGAGACAGTGAGCTATAAACCTTCCTGCAAGCCCTTCCTGACCCCCAGCCAGGAGGACCTGCTCACCTCTCTGTGGCCTGTTACCTGTCCTCCACTCCTTTCTTCCAGCCACAGATTCCCTGCCATTCCTGTACTGGGAACTGACTTCTTTATTCTTTCGTCTGCCTCCTATTGGTGTGAGGTAGGATATGCCAGTTTCCCTTCTTTTATCCTTTATTCCTTCTCATGTGGAAAAGCAACCATGACTTTTAGCCAGGTCTCCCAATATATATATATTTATTTTATATATATAATATATATATTTTATATATTATATAGATATAAAATATATAAATAATATAACATACATTATATCTAATATAAAAATATATAATATATATAATATTTAACGTAATTATATATAAAATATATATATTATATACATAAACATACATATTATATATATATTTTTTTTATTTGCAATGAAGTCTCACTCTGTCACCTAGGCTGGAGTGCAGCGATGCAGTCTTGGCTCACTGCAATCTCCACCTCCTGGGTTCAAGCCATTCCTCAGCCTCACCCTCCCAAGCAGCAGGCATAAGGCTGCATTTTCTAGCCTTCTTTCCTGCTAGACATGACCATGTGGTTAAGTTCTGGCCAATGAGGTGTAAGCAGAAGTGGTATAAGAGACTCCTTGGGGGCCAGGCACGGTGGCTCATGCCTGTAATCCCAGCTCTTTGGGAGGCCAAGGCAGGCAGATCATGAGGTCAAGAGATCGAGACCATCCTGGCCAACATGGTGAAACCCCGTCTCTATTAAAAGTACAAAAAATTAGCCGGGTGTGGTGGTGTGTGCCTGTAGTCCCAGCTACTTGGGAGGCTGAGACAGAAGAATTACTTGAACCCAGGAGGCAGAGGTTGCAGTGAGCCGAGATCCCATCATTGCACTCCAGCCTGGTGATAGAGTGAGGCTCTGTCTAAAAAATAAAAATAAAAAAAATAGATGCGCCTGTAGGGAAATGGCATACCCCTTTTTGTCTCTTTCCTGGTGGCTGGAACATAATCATAGGGCTGAAGCCTGAGCAGCTGTCTTAGACCATGAAGTAGCAGCTGTGCAGTGAAGGCAGTGAGGGAGCAACACAGGAGCTCTGGGTACCTAACACTAATCCCAGCACTTTAGGAGGCTGAGGGGGTTGGTTCACTTGAGCTCAGGAGTTCAAGCCCAGCCTGGGCCCCACAGTGAGACACTTTCTCTACAAAAAATACAAAAAATAGCTAGGTGTGGTGGTGTGCACCTGTAGTCCCAGCTACCCAGGAGGCTGAGGTGGGAGGATTGACTGATTCCAGTAGGCGGAGGCTGCAGTGAGCCATGATCATGCCACTGAGCACCAGTGTGGGCAACAGAAGGAGATCCTGTCTCAAAAAAAAAAAAAAAAAAAAAAAAAGGCCAGATATGGTGGCTGGTGGCTCATGCCTGTAATCCCAGCACTTTGAGAGGCTGAGGCAGAAAGATCACTTGAGCCTAGGGGTTTGAGGCCAGCCTGGACAAGACAGTGAGACCCCATCTCAAAAAAAAAATTAGCTGTGGTGGCACATGCCTTTAGTCCCAGCCGCTTGGGAGGCTGAGGCAGGAGGATCCATTGGTCCCAGGAGTTTGAGACCAGCCTGGACAACATAGCAAGATCCTGTCTCCAAAATAAATAAATAAATAAAATTTAAAATAGAAATATTGGCCAGGCACAGTGGCTCATGCCTGTAATCCCAGCACTTTAGGAGGTGAGGTGAGTGGATCACCTAAGGCCAGGAGTTCAAGACCCGCCTGGCAAACATGGCAAACTCTCATCTCTGCTAAAAATGCAAAACATTAGCCAGGTGTGATAGCACATGCTTGTAATCCTAGCTACTCAGGAGATTGAGGCAGGAGAGCCACTTGATTCCAGGAGGCGGAGCTTACAGTGAGCCAAAATTGAACAATTGCACTCCAGCCTGGGCAACAAGAGTGAAATTCCATCACCAAAAAAAAAAAAAAAGGAAAAGAAAATGTGGTCTATACATACAATAGCATACGATTCAGCTTTAGAAAGAAAGGAAATTCTGAAACATTCATATGACATGGATGACCCTTGAAGATATCACGCTAAATGAAATAGCCCAGACACAGAAAGGCAAATACTATATTATTTCACTTACATGAGACACAGTCATCAAATTCATAGCAATGTAAAGCAGAACAGTGGTTGCCAGTGGTGGCTGGGGCATGTTTAATGAGCACAGAGCTGTGGTTCTGCAAGACAAAAAGTGGTCTGGAGGTGAACAGCAGTGATGGTTGGACAACAGTGTGAATGTGCTTAAAGCACTGAGCTGTACGCTTAAAAATGGTGATGGTGGGACATTTTATGTTATCTATACTTATTTTACCAAACAGAAAACAATCAAATGCTGCC
>NW_022438088.1:0-10506 GCF_009761245.1 Sapajus apella | reverse complement strand
GTGGCTGGGGCATGTTTAATGAGCACAGAGCTGTGGTTCTGCAAGACAAAAAGTGGTCTGGAGGTGAACAGCAGTGATGGTTGGACAACAGTGTGAATGTGCTTAAAGCACTGAGCTGTACGCTTAAAAATGGTGACGGTGGGACATTTTATGTTATCTATACTTATTTTACCAAACAGAAAACAATCAAATGCTGCCGGGACTTAGACCAGTGTACAAAGAAGACGACTTTTTTTTTCTTTTTTTTTTTTTTTTAGCATCATGGGTGTTTTATTTATTTGGAAGTGAATTTTAACTATAAATACAAATGACAAGAAACTACACAAAACATCCACAGGAACTTTTTTCATCTTTTTTTGAATTGTACACAAACATTTCCTACATAATCCAACACACAACAGAGAAATGGTGCATCTTTTTCTTTCAATTTGCATACAGTGGAAAAACAAGTATATATATATTTTACAAAGTTTAACTGATAAGACACTAGAGC
The DNA here is from genome assembly GCF_009761245.1 of Sapajus apella. Taxonomy (NCBI): domain Eukaryota; kingdom Metazoa; phylum Chordata; class Mammalia; order Primates; family Cebidae; genus Sapajus; species Sapajus apella. The sequence continues at coordinate 10,013 of NW_022438088.1, read as the reverse complement.
AAGTTGACAGTTTAAGACTATAGGTGAGAAATTACCTAATAAAAATAATCAATTTTTTTTCAGCATCAGTCACTGCCATAACCAAGTGTTATTTTGATAATAAAACTTGCTGCCAATCAGAATACTGGTATATATGCATACCATTACTCAACTTGTAGTACTGCTCCCCGCCTTAGTTCTTTACAACTACTAACATAGAAAATTGTTGAAAAGCAGGGGCAAGCATTTGCAAAAACAAAAAATCCCCAGCTTATTATAAACATGAATATGTATGCTGGAATTTCTTCCCAGCAATAGACTTTCAAAACATCAAGAAATCACCAGAACTAAGTTTGCCACGTTATTTTGCCTATGCCCAAGAAGAGGTCCACTTATATATCCAACAGAGGAGATGAAAATCAAATTTAGCATTTAGTTTGGGAGTGGGTTGGGAAATTCAGCCACCATTTTAAAATGACTGTCTTAAAAAAAATGACCACCAAAAATAGGTTCACTAAATTTATTTAAAAAATCATAAAACATTTCTTACAAAAGAGCATTACATTCTGCACACTGCTCTGAACAGATGCCAGGGACATGTGGACTATTGTTACTTTTCCTCCCTGTCCCTCACCCCAAATGTTACAGTGACCACAAAGCAAGGTGTTCACAATAATTGCATGGGGGGAATTTTTTTTTAACCACCAACAATAACAAAATAGAAAATCCACTCACTCTGCTGCTGTTTCAAAATTTAAATTAGTTTTTGCATGCCCTTCCCCCCCCAACCCTGTTTGTAAGGAACTAAAACATTACATCTGGTGAACAGCAAAGATTTCACTACACCTCAAATGCAGACCACCTATGAAGCAGAGGAATGTTGGCTTTTTAAACAAGCAGATAAAAAAAAAAAAAAAAAAGATGCAGGACTCCTTCAGTTCTTCACTAGTCTTAGAAAAACTTTCCAGAATACTGCTTCACACTATAAAAAAAGAAAAAAATATCTTGCATTAGAATCATGTGGCATGGGGATGAGATGAGCAATTACTACTGTTTTTAAATTCTATCTTTTTCTGCAGCTGGGTTCCTTCCTCGAGACATGAGGTAGGGTCATGGCACAGGCCTGGGACCACAAGGACCTGATCCTGTGAACCTCTGGTGGCAGATGCTGTCTCTGGACACTTTCCAGGCCCCTTACCTGGCAGTAGCTGATGGTCGGCTTTCAGAAGGCACAGGTGGTCAGCACCTGCCGGAGGGTGGCAATCCTGAGCTCATTCTGGAAGGCAGGGTGCTCAGGAATGGAACAGTGTAGGTCTCGCTTGATCTCCTCCATGGTGAGGCTGTAATTCCCAGTGGACTTCTCCACCAGCTCAGTGTAGTAGCCAGGGTAAGTCTCCATCTCATTCCAGGCCCCTGGTGAGACACGGCTACCAGCTGTCTCTCTCCTTCTGGTACTCTGCAGGCAGTAACAGGGCAGGTTGGAGACACCAGTGCCCCACAGAGAGGTAGGACTTGGGGTCAAACACAAGTTGCAAGGCAAGGTTTCCTTCATTCTCCTGGGGAGTTTGCTCTACCAAAAAGTTCAACTGGCTGACTTGCCTCTCCCAGGGACCATGGGTGTGGATGCTGTCAGAGTCTGTCCTAAGGAAAGGAGGTCTCTAAAGGCCTTTTTCCCTCCCACTGTGAGTGGGAGGGCACCACCTGGTCAGTAGAGTGCCTGGCTCCCAGCCTCTGCCCCTCATGCTCCTCCTGGTTAGGTCCCTGCCCACAGCCCAGGTTCCAGCTCCTGGCTGTGTGAAAGAGTTGGGAGCTCCTGCCTGGCCAACTCCAGGCCGGCTCAGGGCCAGACAAGCTCACATGGGGAGATCTTGGGGGGCTGTGACTGGCTGAGCTGAGGTGGAGGGGCGGTGGGGGTGCATCTCACTCACCAGAGAAGAGGAGCCACAGCTCTCCCGGAGGCTCTCAGGGATGCTCTTCAGGACCAGTCCTCATGTCTTGGCTGTGCGGTACATGCACACATGGCACCCATACTCGAAGAAGTGGATGCGCCATGATTCCTCTTTCATCTTCTCTTTAGCCTGAGGGAAAAGCACATCAGGGAGCCTAGGGGCTGAAGCAAATCTGAGTGCTGAGTCCTAGCCCATGCCAAAAGCCTTGTGAACACCCCAGGCAGTGCTGGCGAGCAAGTGTGTTCTCCCTCACAATTCCCAGGAAAGACCAGCCTGTGCTGAGCCACACTTTCCAAGGCTCATGAGACCAGCTCCTGAGCAGGAGGGCCCTTCCCTTCAGAGGCCGAGAGCCCATGGGAAACAGCACTGCTGAGTAGGGCAGTGGAGTCCCCCAGAGAGTGCCTGCTCTATCCCACGCTGCTGGGGCATAGCCTGGGAAGGCACTGCACAGTGGTGAGCCCAGGGTCCTGAGGGAAGGCACAGGGCCAGGACTGGCTCCAAGGTCCTCCATGGGTGAGTTTATCTGGAAGAGCTTGAGAAGGCCCTGGGACACGGTAGGCACCTCCAGCACACAGAAGCTCTGGTGGCTGTTGAGGGGAGAGGCTGGGCTGGCGGGCTGCTCTGACACCTCCTGGGGAGCTGGGGAAGACTAGAAAATAAAACGGGGATGGGGACACCCGAACAACTGCACTGCCAGGCAGCCTCTGATGCAGCTGTCCATCCAGAGCTGGACCATGCCCTGTTGCAGGAAGGGCCATGGGGTGAAAAGTGCATGAAGAGCCTGTTTGGCTGGGCAAGAGGCTGTGGCTTCAGTTCAGCCCTCAGCTCCTCTTTGGTTGCTGGACATGGAGTACTCAGTAACCAAATCCACCCTCCCAAGTGAGTCAGTCTCAGGGAGCGGGTTTTGGGCTCACCCGTGGGTCCTTTTCTGAGGGAGGTCAGTGCAAAGACCAGGAAACACCCTACCTTAATGTGGAGACACACCCCTGTCCACTCGCAGGACCAAGCTTCTTGGGCTGCACAGAGGGCTTTTGTGTCAGCTTGCTGAGAATGATGGTTTCCAGGTTCATCCATGTCCCTAAAAAGGACACGAACTCATCGTCTTTGATGGCTTTTGAATGGGCTTGTTTTTCTCTTGTAAATCTGTTTTAGCTATTTGTAAATTCTGGATATCAGCCCTTTCTCAGATGGGTAGACTGCAAAAATTTTTTCCCATTCTGTTGGTTGCTGATTCACTCTAATGACTGTTTCTTTTGTCTTGCAGAAGCTGAGAAGTTTGATTAGGTCCCATTTGTCTATTTTGGCTTTTGTCACCAATGCTTTTGTTGTTTTGGTCATGAACTCCTTGTCTACACCTATGTCCTGAATGGTTTTGCCTAGATGTTCTTCTAGGGTTTTTATGGTGTTAGGTCTTACGTTTCAGACTTTAATCCATCTGGAGTTAATTTTAGTGTAAAGTGTCAGGAAGGAATCCAGTTTCTGCTTTCTGCACATGGCTAGCCAGGTTTCCCAACACCATTTACTAAACAGGGAATCATTTCCCCATTGCTTTTGTCAGGTTTGGCAAAGATCAGATGGTTGTAGATATGTTGTGTTGCCTCCGAGGCCTCTGTTCTGTTCCATTGGTCTATATCTTTTTTTGGTACCAGTACCATGCTGTTTTGATTACTGTAGCCTTGTAGCATAGTTTGAAGTCCGGTAGTGTGATGCCTCCTGCTTTGTTCTTTTTGCTTAGAATTGACCTGGGTATGTGGGCTCCCTTTTGGTTCCACATGAAGTTTAAAGTGTTTTTTTGCAGTTCTTTGAAGAAGGTCATTGGAAGCTTGATGGGGATGGCGTTGAATCTGTAAATTACTTTGGGCAGTATGGCCATTTTCACAATATTGATTCTTCCTAACAATGAACATGGAATGTTTCTCCATCTGTTTGTGTCCTCTCTTATTTCGTTGAGCAGTGGTTTGTAGTTCTCCTTGAAGAGGTCCTTTACATTCCTTGTTAGTTGTATTCCTAGGTATTTTATTTTCTTTGTAGCAATTGTGAATGGCAGTTCACTCTTGATTTGGCTCTCTTTAAGTCTGTTATTAGTGTATAGGAATACTTGTGATTTCTGCACATTGATTTTGTATCCTGAGGCTTTGCTGAAGTTGCTTATCAGTTTCAGGAGATTTTGGGCTGAGACAATGGGGTGTTCTAGATATACAACCATGTCGTCTGCAAATAGAGACAATTTGACTTCCTCCTTTCCTATTTGAATATGCTTTATTTCTTTTTCTTGCCTGATTGCTCTGGCTAGAACTTCCAGTGCTATATTGAATAGGAGTGGTGAGAGAGGGCATCCTTGTCTAGTGCCAGACTTCAAAGGGAATCCTTCTGGTTTTTGCCCATTCAGTATGATATTTGCTGTTGGTTTGTTGTAAATAGCTTTTATTATTTTGGGATAAGTTCCGTCAATACCTGGTTTATTAAGGGTTTTTAGCATACAGGGCTGTTGAAGTTTGTCAAAGGCTTCTCTGCATCAATTGAGATAATCTTGTGGTTTTTGTCTTTGGTTCTGTTTATGTGGTGAATTACGTTTATAGACTTGCGTATGTTGAACCAGCCTTGCATCCCCGGGATGAAGCCTACTTGATCATGGTGGATAAGCTTTTTGATGTGCTGTTGCAATTGGCTTGCCAGTATTTTATTGAAGATCTTTGCATCTATGTTCATCATGAATATTAGCCTGAAGTTTTCTTTTCTTGTTGAGTCTCTGCCAGGTTTTGGAATCAGGATGATGTTGGTCTCATAAAATGATTTGGGAAGGATTTCCTCTTTTTGGATTATTTGGAATAGTTTCAGAAGGAATGGTACCAGCTCCTCTTTGTATGTATGGTAGAACTTGGCTGTGAACCCACCTGGACCTGGGGTTTTTTGGGTGGTAAGCTCTTAATTGCTGCCTCAACTTCAGACCTTGTTATTGGTCTATTCAGGGTTTCGACTTCTTCCTGGTTTAGGCTTGGGAGGAGGCAAGTGTCCAGGAATTTATCCATTTCTTCCAGGTTTACTAGTTTATGTGCATAGAGTTGTTTGTAATAATCTCTGATGATGGTTTGAATTTCTGTGGAATCTGTGGTGATATCCCCTTTATCGTTTTTATTGCATCAATTTGGTTATTCTCTCTTTTCTTTTTTATTAATCTGGCTAGTGGTCTGTCTATTTTGTTGATCTTTTCCAAAAACCACCTCCTGGATTTATTGGTTATTTGAAGGGTTTTTTGTGTCTCTATCTCCTTCAGTTCTTCTCTGATCTTAGTTATTTCCTGTCTTCTGCTAGGTTTTGAGTTTTTTTGATCTTGCTCCTCCAGCTCTTCCAATTTTGACGATAAGGTGTCAATTTTAGATCTCTCCTTGCTTCTCATGTGGGCACTCAGTTCTATATATTTTCCTCTAGAGACTGCTTTAAATGTGTCCCAGATATTCTGGTATGTTGTGTCTTCATTCTCGTCGGTTTTGAAGAACGTCTTTATTTCTGCCTTCATTTCTTTGTTTATCCAGTCAATATTCAAGAGCCAGTTCTTCAGTTTCCATGAGGTTGTGCGGTTCTGAGTTAGTTTCTGAATTCTGAGTTCTAACTTGATTGCACTGTGGTCTGAGAGTGTTTGTTATGATTCCTGTTCTTTTGCATTTGCTGAGGAGTGATTTGCTTCCAATTATGTGATCAATTTTAGAGTAGGTGTGATGTGGTGCTGAGAAGAATTTATATTCTGTGGAGTTGGGGTGGAGAGTTCTCTGTAAATGTCTGTTAGGTTTGCTTGTTCCAGGTCTGGTGTTCAAGCCTTGGATATCCTTGTTAATTTTCTGTCTGGTTGATCTGTCTAATATTGACAATGGGGTGTTAAAGTCTCCCACTAATATTGTATGGGAGTCTAAGTCTCTTTGTAAGTCATTAAGAACTTGCCTTATGTATCTGGGTGCTCCTGTATTGGGTGCGTATATATTTAGGATCGTTAGATCTTCTTGTTGCATTGATCCTTTTACCATTATGTAATATCCTTCTTTGTCTCTTTTGATCTTTGTTGCTTTAAAGCCTATTTTATCAGAGACAAGAATTGCAACTCCTGCTTTCTTTTGCTCTCCATTTCCTTGGTAAATTTTACTCCATCCCTTTACTTTGAGCCTTTGTGTATCCTTGCATGTGAGATGGGTTTCCTGGATACAGCACACCGATGGGTTTTGTCTTTTTATCCAGTTTGCCAGTCTGTGTCTTTTGATTGGGGCATTTAGTCCATTTACATTTAGGGTTAATATTGTTATGTGTGAATTTGTTATTGCCATTTTGATGCTAGCTGGCTGTTTTGCCCGTTAGTTGATGCAGATTCTTGGTTGTGTTGATGCTCTTTACCATTTGGTATATTTTTGGAGTGGCTGGTACTGGTTGTTCCTTTCTATGTTTAGTGCCTCTTTCAGGAGCTCTGGTAAAGCAGGCCTAGTGGTGATGAAATCTCTGAGTACTTGCTTGTTCGCAAAGGATTTTATTTTTCCTTCACTTATGAAGCTTAGTTTGGCTGGCTATGTTATTCTGGCTTGAAAGTTCTTTTCTTTAATGATATTGAATATTGGCCCACACTCTCTTCTGGCTTGTAGGGTTTCTGCTGAGAGCTCTGCTGAGAGTCTGATGAGCTTCCCTTTGTGGGTAACCCGACCTTCCTCTCTGGCTGCCCTTAACATTTTGTCCTTCATTTTAACCCTGGTGACTCTGACAATTATGTGCCTTGGGGTTGCTGTTCTTGAGGAATATCTTTGTGGTGTTCTCTGTATTTCCTGGACTTCAATATTGGCCTGCCTTGCTAGGTTGGGGAAGTTTTCCTGGATAGTATCCTGAAGAGTATTTTCCAGCCTGGATTCATTCTCTTTGTCACATTCTGGTACACCTATCAAACGTAGATTAGGTCTTTTCACATAGTCCCACATTTCTTGGAGACTTTGTTCATTCCTTTTTACCCCTTTTTCTCACCTTCTTGTTTTATTTCATTGAGTTGATCTTCAACCTCTGATATCCTTTCTTCTGGTTGGTCAATTCGGCTGTTGAAACTTGTGCATGCTTCATGAAGTTCTCGTGTTGTGTTTTTCAGCTCCATCAATTCACTTATATTCCCCTGTATGTTGTCCATTCTCGTTAGTGTTTCGTCAAATCTTTTTTCAAGGCTCTCAGTTTCTTTGCATTGGGTTAGAACATGTTCTTTTAGCTCACTGAAGTTTCTTATTATCCACCTTCTGAAGTGTGATTCTGTCATTTCATCACACCCATTCTCCATCCAGCCTTGTTCCCTTGCTGGAGAGCAGTTGTGATCTGTTGTAGGAGGAGAGGTGTTCTGGTTTTGGGTGTTTTCATCCTTTTTACACTGGTTTCTTCCCATCTTTGTGGATTTATCCACCTGTTGTCTTTGTAGTTGCTGACTTTCAGATTGGATCTTTGGGTGAACTTCCAGTTTGTGGTTGAGGAAGTTATTTCTGTTTCTTAGTTTTCCTTCTAACAGTCTGGCCCCTCTGCTGTAGGACTGCTGAGGTCCACTCCAGGCCCTGCTTGCCTGGGGATCACCTGCAGCAGTTGCAGAACAGTAAGCCTGTTTCTTCTGCTATCTTTATCCCAGAAGGATACCCGCCAAATGTCAGTGCGTTCTCTCTGTTATGAGTTGACTCTTTGGACATACGGAATACGGAGGTCAGGAAGCTGCTTGAGGAGACAGTCTGTCCTTTATTGGAGCTCAAGTTCTGAGCTGTGAGCTCCGTTGTTCATTCAGAGTTGCTGGGCAGGTACATTTAGGTCTGCTTCAGCAGAACTCATAAACTCCTTTGTTTTGCCAGGTGCTCTGTCCCAGGGAGTTAGGGCTTTATTTATGAGTTTCCATTGTGCTGCTGCCTTTTGTATTTTCAGGGCTGCCATGCCCAGCGAGGAGGCAGCTTAGTCACTGTCTTCCTGCAGAGGCTTTGCTGAGCTGCTGTGGACTCCACCGAGCTGCTGTGTGATCTTCCCTGCACTCCTGTTTGTATTTGTGTAGTTAGAACTGCCTCGGCAATGGTGGCCTGACTCTGTAATGGCGGACTCTCTCTGTAATGGCAGGTTGCCTCAGCAACGGTGGGCTGCCTCAACTAAGGTGGACTACCTCCATAGTAGTGGAGTGTCTTCGTAACAGCAGACGCCCCTCCCCCACAGAGGGGGACCATCCCTGGTTCAGCTGTACTTGCTGTGAAACTCTCAACCCAGAGCGCTTTCAATTGTGTGTTTTTTTGTTTTTGTTTTTTTTTTTTGGTGGGGGGTGGGTCCAGCCGAGCCTGATCACCTGACTCCCTGACTCAGAGACTGTTTTTTTTTTTTTTTTAGTTGATCAGTCCACTCTCTCCCAGGAGTTCAGTCGCCTGTTTTAGGCATCGGGATCTGTGTGATTTCCCTTCTGGTGATTCACTGTGCTGGCTGAAACAGCGACACTGAGATTTGTGGCGTTTTTTTTTTGCACAGGAATCTCCTGGCTTGGCTCCCTGTTTCAGTTCCTTTTTAAATAGGATGAATGGGAGATCTGCCTTCCTGGGTCTCCAATCGCCAGCTAAAAGGGCACCTGGACCAGTGTATTTTGTACGGAAAACTGCCACGCCAGGGTGACGGCAAAGGAGGCGCACTGGCCAAAACAGCCACACTGGCAACCCATGGGGCTCCTCTGCCTGGGGATCTCCTGGTCTCTGGGCAATAAAAATCCGTCTGGAAATGCTGCATCCACTCGCCCTCTGCGCTTTCACTGGGAGCTAAAATCCTGAGCTGTTCCTAGTAGGCCATCTTGGGTCCTCTCTCTATTATCTGTTATTCTACTGCTTTTTTTTTTTCTGGGAAGGGTGTGAGGTAGCACTACAATTACATATACATTAGATATTCTTTGTCTTCTTTTTTTTTTCATTTTGTTCCCAGGTTGGAGTGCAGTGGCAAGATCTCGGCTAGTTGCCACTTCTGCCTCTTGGGTTCAAGTGATTGTCCTGCCTCAGCCTCCCTGAGTAGCTGGGATTGCAGCTGCATGTCACCACAGTCACGTAATTTTTTGTATATTTAGTAGAAAAGGGGTTTCACCATGTTAGCCAGGGTGGTCTTGATCTTCTGCACCTGATGATCCATCCACCGCAGCCTCCCAAAGTGCTGGGATGACAGGAATAAGCCACCATGCCTGGCCTGAGCCTGACTACTTTATCACTTCTCTGGACAATTTCTTCTCTATTTGATTCTCCTCTGACTCCATTTTTCTCCTCTCTGTTTCTTATTTCAATGTATTTTCATAATTGTGGTCCAGACGTTTGTTTCAGAAATATTTGTGGATTTTTCTTTTTTCCTCCTGAGTCCTGTTAACTCTCTTTATATTTTTCTGTTGACTACCCACTTTTAACATGGGCTTTCAAAACATTTGAAATTTATACCATTCTTCAGTAGGTTTTTTAATTTTATTTTTGGAGTCTTGCACTATCGCCCAGGCTGGTATGCAGTGGCAAGATCTGAGCTCACTGGAACCTCGACCTCCCGAAGGAGTTTGAATTTAGTAGGAAATTATTATGGCTTTTAGTATGATAAATTTAGCCTTTGCTGGTCTCCCCGAGGCTGTGCCTGTCTTAGGTTGCTCTCGTCTTTCAGAGAGTTGTACCCGTCATTGACTAACCAGCCATCAACCTGGGGGGGCACACAGGCAACTTACTTGCTGGCCTGTGAATTACGCTGCCAGTGCATCAGCTCCTACAGCTTCTCATTACCTTCATGGGAGCAGACTGGATTTTGCTATAACTTTAGCCTTTGCTGGCCTCCCCGTACCTGTGCCTGTCTTAGGTTGCTCTCATCTTTCAGAGAGTCTTTCCCGTCATTGGCTAACCAGCCATCAACCTGGGACGGCACACAGGCAACTTACTGGCCTGCCTGTGAAATATGCTGCCAGTGCATCTGCCCTTGTACTGCTCATTTCCTTCATGGGAGCAGACTGGATTTTGCTATAACTTTAGCCTTTGCTGGCCTCCCCGCGGCTGTGCCTGTCTTCGGTTGCTCTCATCTTTCAGAGAGTCTTTCCCGTCATTGGCTAACCAG
>NW_022438087.1:0-18870 GCF_009761245.1 Sapajus apella | reverse complement strand
AGAGCTCCGATCTCTCAGGGCAATCACCCTGAGCTCCATCTTGCTCCCAGCACCATCTGCTCAGAGCTCCAATCTCTCAGGGCAATCACTCTGAGCTCTATCTCTCTCTAAGCACCATCAGGAAAGAGCATTATCTTTCTCAGAGTTCTAATCACTCTTAGGTCCATCTTACTCTGAGCACCATCTGCTTGGAGCTCCAGCTTGATCTGAGCACCATCTGCTTGGAACTCCATCTTACTGGGAGCAACATCTTCTGCGTGCTCCTTCTGTTCTGAGCTACAATCACTGAAGCTCCATCTTGCCCTGAGCACCATATGCTTGGTGCTCCATCTTATTTTAAGCACCATCTACTCTGAGCTTCATCTTGCTCACAGCTCCATCTACCCTGAGCTCCGGGCACAATTTGCTCAGAGCTCCATCTGCTCCCAAAGGACAATTTTAAAATTTATAAACAAGGAGAAAACAATGAACCCAAAGAAAAGGCACCCTACATATTGGGATAAAATTACAGGAAATCATGTATCCTAAAAGAACTGTTATCTAACATATGCAAGAAACTAAAGGTACTAAGTGGGCATAATGATAAAGCAACTAAAACCTTTATTTATCCAAACAACCTGCCACAGGCATAAAAACAGAAAGGTTACCCAATGGACAGAATGAGGGAGTCCCACATGCCACCCAAATGAATGTACACTGCACACATTTTCAACACAACACAAAAAGACACAATGGGAAAGTAATAAATGATTTTGAGCAAACTGGATAACCACATGAAAAACAATGAAATAGGACAAAAATCGATGTAAATTACATTGAAGGCCTAAACTCAATCTTGAAACCATTTACTTCCCTCAGGAAACAAACAGTAAGCACATAGTTTAGATGACTAATCTATGCAGACAAGTTGCAAAATGTGAAATATAAAAAGAAAAATTAGAATTAAAAAAACCATAGACAATCCCATGGATTGGCAATCTTTTTCACTGTTTTTAACTGCACACGGAAGTCACCACTAATATGGAAACACGTGGAACTACGGAAAACATCAGATCTTCTGCAGCAAAAAGAAAACAATGAACAGAAGAGAAGGTGCCTCAGAGACTGAAAGAAAACTATGGAAAATCCTGTCTTTGAAAGGGGTCATTATATAATATGTACAAGAAACTAACACTATCATGTGGGGGGAACAAAAACAAACACCCAAGCTAAGTCTGGGCGAAGGACCTGAATAGGCATGTCTGCAAAGCAGATGTGAAACTGACTCACAGGGCAAAGAAAAGTTTCTCAAAAGTGCTAATCCTCACAAGAATGTCAAAGAAAACTGCACTGAGATACAGCTTCCATCCACATAGAATGAATGAATGTTCCCTAAAACAGAAATAAAAGTTTTCAATGGAAACAACTAGTATAGACTTTCAGAAGGGGAAACTCTTCTCATACACTATTGATGGGAACGTCAATGTCTACACACACTAGGAAAAACAGCTGGAAGTGCCTCAAACAAAGTAAAAATGCCATTTCATCTAGCCATCATTCCATTCCTATGTGGAAGAGATACCTGCCTTGCCCTCCGTACTGCAGTACTCACGATAGCCAAGATAGGAAATGCACCTACCTGTTCATCCACTGATGAAGGGATGAGGAAATTGCAATATACATCCAGAGTGGTATATTCTTCAATCATAGAAATGGGTGAAATCTCGTCACTTGCAGCCACATGGAAAAACCTGAGGAACATTATGTTAAATGAAATAAGCCAGGCAGAGAAAGGCATATACTGCATGATCTCATGCAAGTCGAATCTAAAACACTTGACCTCACAGAGGTAGATAGTTCAACAGTGGTTGCCAGAGGCTGTGGGGAAGGGGGGCCTAGGCAGGGATTGGTAATGGGTACAAAGTTACACTTACCTTCTCTTCTATAGCAGGGTGACCAGGGTTAATATTGTAGTGAATTTTCCAAATAGCTGGAAAGGATTCTGAGTATCATCTCCACAGACAAATAATAACTAGAGGACTTCACAGATGCTAAATATTGTGATTTGATCAATACGCTAGGTGTACCCATATCAAAATGGCCCCTGTATCTTCTAGTTATATACATATACTCTAGGGTAATCTTTTTTAAAAAAAAAAAAAAAAAGGATACCAATGACGCTAAAATTTACATGGAACCATGAAACACCTTGAATTTCAAAGCAACCCTGAAAATACAAAGTACATGGAATGCATCACTGTGCTCCATTTGAAATTATATTGAAAAGCCAGTTATCTAAACAATAGATGACTGGCACTAACCGAGAAACCCAGACCAACAGACAGAATAAGGGAGCTCAATCACAAACCCAAATTCCTAGGTAGTGTACACGTTCTGTAAAATAACACCAAAAAGACACAACGAAGAAGGGGAAATCTGTTTAGTAAATGGATTTGAAAACTGCATAACCCTACGTAAGTAAAACAGAACCCCTATTGTGTAAAAAGACCAAGGTTTAACTCAAAATGAATTAGAGACTCATAAACAAAAGTTGAATGCATCAAACTCTTCCAATGAGAAGACATACGGTGTGGGTATATTTAGGTCAATGTGGATCTGTGCTCACAGTATGTCAAAGCAAAATACAAAATACAGGGGGAAAAACTCATAGGTGATGGACTACTTTGGCCAGGATTCTGTTTTTCCTCATCAGTCACCTACATCAAAGGACAAAAAGAAAACAAACACACATGGGACTGCATCATACGTTAGAAGAGTTTGTGCCCAAGTAGATCTTTAAAAAAATCCATAAATAAAATAAAAAATTATCCTGACGTTTACAAAAAAGGTTTCGGCAAACCTCCATCTGATGAAAGGTTGTCTTCAAAATGTCTAAGCAACAAACACTACTTACTAGCAAAAACACAAAAGAGAAACTAATAACTAAACAAAATGGGGCCAAAGAACCTAAACAGATATTTCTGCAAAGAAGACGTAACATTGCAGACAAGTTTTAAAAACTTAGATAACATCACAAATCATGAGAACGATGTAAATCAAAACAACACACATCATCTCACTATAATTCATATGGATGTTATCAAAGCAATAAAATACATTAAAAGAGACACAAATGCTGGTGTAAATTTCCACAGAGGAACTCATTTGGTAAGAACGTTAATCAGTACACATACTACAGAAACCAGTGGGAGGTTCCTCCAAAAGTTTAACCTATACCTACCACTTCATCTAACAAGTGTACTACTAAGTATATTTTCAGGGCAAAAGAAATCAGTCCATGCAAGAGGCATCTGCCATCCTATGTGGACTGCAGCACTATTCACAATTGCCAAGACAAAGAATAGACTTACCTGCCCAACCACAGATGAAGGGATACTTGGTGGATGTACACAAATAGAATTGTCTTCAACCAGAAAACCAGAATGAAATTTCATCATTTGGAGCCACACTGTTGAACCTGGAGGACATCATGGTATATGACCTAAGACAGGGAGAAAAAGAAAAACTAATTTAGAATCCAAAATAAAAGGCTTCACTGCACAGGTCTAGAAAGCACAATAATAGTTACTAAAGGTTGGAGGGAAGAAGAGGGATGCGCAGAGATCAGAAATAGGCACAAAGTTACACTTAGATGAGAGGAATGAATTGTTCCTTGCTGTTCCACAGTCAAGTGACCAGAGGTTAACACAACATCACACCCTTTTCACAAAATCTGGGAGATTCCAAATGTTTTCACTGCAAAGAAATTAACAACTGTTTCTGATAATAGAGCCTCTAAATATCCTGATTTTATCATTCCTCTGTGTCTGCATTAATCAAAATGCCCCACTCTAACTCCCCACATTGTATACCTTTACTATAAGACCAACCTTTTAAAAAACGATGTAAATACCCAATGCTAAAATTCATGTGGACCACAAAACACACTGAATTTCCAAAGCAATCCTGAGAAATCCAAACTACCTCGGTTGTGTCACAGTTCCCGATGTTAAATTTCATTGAAAAGCTAGGGACCCCATTCCACACAGAGCAGTGGAACAGATTAGAGGACCCAGACGTAAACCCTCACCCCTAACACCATCTGATCTTCAACAAAATCCACAAAAATAAGCTTTAGAGAAAAGACTCCCTCCTTTCAATAGATAGTGCTGGCATAAATGACTAGCCAGCTGCAGAAGAAAAACAGTGGGCCCCATGTCTCACGGTGTACAGACATAAACTCAAGATGAATGAAAGATATAAATGCAAGACGTCACATATGAAAAGCCTGCAAAAAAAAAAAAAAAAAAAAAAAACCTAGAAACACCCTTCCTGACAGAGGATTTGGCACAGCATGGATATGTCTCAGTCTCCAAAAGCAAGTGCAACTAAAACAATTATTCCCCAGTGGCACCTAATACACAGAAGAGCTGCTGCACAGAAGAAATGACCAACAGAGTGAACAGACAGTCTGCACAACAGGAGAAAATGTTCCCACGCATGCATCTGATGAAGGCTAATATCCAGGATCTACCTTAAAGATGTTAAGCAAATCAACCAGGAAAACAAAAACTCAATGAAGGGCAAGGGGCATGAAAACATGCACCTCAAAAGAAGGCTTACAGCAACCAACAGACATGACAACATTTCTCTACCTCAGTCATCATCAGAAAAAGACAAAGCAAAAGGCCCACGAGATAGTACTGCACACTGGCCAGAATGACGATTAGGACACAGTCCACAAGAACGAACGCAGGCGAGGCAGAGAAGAGGGACGCTACTCTGCTGCTGGCAGAAATACAAACCAGTTCAGACACCATGGAAAGCAACGTGGGGATTTCTCAAATGACTTTCTCCCCATCACTAATCCTCACAAAAATGTCCATGAAAGCCATGCTAACATTCTGTCTCCTTCCACTCACTATGAATACCACCAAAAACAAAACACTAATTTTTGAAGGTGCCAGCCAGTGTAGACTTAAAGAAAGGTAACCTCTTCAACACTATTCATGGAGATGTAAACTAGTGTACACAATATAAGAAACAGCAAGAGTTTCCTGAAAAACTTCACAGTACAACTACCATGTCAGCTGGCAGCCCCACCTCTGGTTCCACATTTAAAGCAGTTGAAATCCCTGGGCTGAAGAGAGCTATCTGCCTTCCATGGGTACTGAGGCACTTGTAACTGTGGTCAAGGTATAGAACCAACCTACCCGTCCACACACAGCTGCAGGGATGAAGAAACTGCTGTACAGATACATCATGGAGTATGTTCCAGCCATAAAGCTCTGGGAAATCCTGCCATCTGCAGCCGCATGAAGAAACCTGGAGAACATCAGGTCCAACGAATGAGCAAATGGTAGACAAAGTCCCATTCCACATGATCTCAGGCATGCAGACTGAAAACATCTTCATCTCCTAGAAGCAGAAAGTTCAATAGGGGTTACTAAAGGGTCACTGGGAAGATGGAGAGGATCGGGGAAGGAATCAGTAATGGGTAAAAAGTTACCCTCATGAGAGCAATTAATTCTGGTCTTCTATTCCACAGCAAGGTGACTGGCCTTAATACAAATGTATCATATGCCTTAAAGTAGCTAGAAGAAAATATTCTCAATGTTGTCACCACACAAAAAAATCATAACTATACGAGGTGAAGAGATGCTAAATAACACAATTTGATGATTACTCAACATACACGTGTATCAAAATCTTCCCTGTACCCTCTAATTATATACATTTATATATGGCAAATGGTGTTTTAAGATATATAAAGAAAACAATGCCAAAATTCTCATGGAAATGTGAAACATCCTGAATTTCCAAAGTTATCCTGAGAAACACAAACCATGTGGCATGTATCACATTCCCTGAGTTCTAATTAAATGAAAATCCCTAGTTAACCAACCCATATGTCACTGATAAACACAGAGAAATACAGACCAGTGAGCAAAATGAGGGTGTTCAATAATAAACACAAATTTATATAGAGTTAACACATTTTTCAAAACACTTCCAAACTGACACAATGGGAAAGGTTTTCAAAACTAGTATCCATATACAAAAGAATACTACAAGACTCTTATGGTATGAAATACACAATAATCAACTGAAAAGGATGAAAGATTATACACAAAACTTGCAACCATAAAGTTCCTATAAAGACAACCTCGGGTGTGCGTATATTTATTGCAACTTGGATGTATGCTCACGATTTGCAAAAACTAACAAAAATACAAGGAAAAGAAAATCATGGACAATGGACTGCTTTGGTAGTGATTTTGTTTTTTCTTGATTAGTAACCAACAGCACAGCTAACCAATAAATTACACATGTGGGGCCACGTCAAACTGAAGAGTTTGCGCCTAATAAACAACAAACAAAATGAAAAAGCATACTAAATATTGTAAGAAAATTTAGGCAAACATTCAGTTGAATAAGGAGTTATTTTTGAAAAGGTACAAGCCAGCCAGTAACACTACCAGCTGGCCAAAAAAAAAAAAAAAAAAAAGCAGAAAAATAACCAAACCAAATAACCTGAAGAGATATTTGTGCAGACAAGAAACTGACACAACATTTGCAAAAATGCGGTTACCATTACTACGCATGAGAAAAATGAAGATCAAAACCACACTCAGATCTTATCTCACTCCAACTAGAATGAACATTACAAACAGATTAAAATATTTAAAAAGACAACTTCTAGTACGAATTTCCACAAAGGGGAACTGTTTGTGGAAACCTAAATTAGTATTAATGCTATAAAAAACAGTTGGGGATCCTGCAAAGAATAGAATAGAAAACTACCATACCATCTAGCATTCCCACTACTGGGTATACATTCAACCTACCTGTCCATCCACAGATAAAGGGATCAAGAAACTCTCGTTATATATACAATAGGGAATGTTCTTCGGCCACCAACATGATGAAACAGTGTCATGTGGACACACCCAGATGAACCTGGAAAACATTATGTTAAATGTAATGAGCTGGGCCAAGAAAGACAAACACTGAATCTTAAGATGTCTATCTTAAAGAGGTAGAAAGCACAATATTGGTTACCAGGGTATGGGAGACAGAGGGGGAGTAGGGATTGGCTATGGAAGCAAAGTTATCTTAACTTTTAAGGAACAAATCTGAGTGTTCTCTTCCTCAGCGTGGTGACTAGAGTTAACAATATTATATTTTTCAAAAGAACAAGAAAGGAGGATTTTGAGTGTTCTCTCCACACAAAAATAATACCTTATGAGGGAATAGAGATCCTAAGTACCCTGATTTGATCATTACCCAATCTATATATGTGAAAATGTATCCCTAATTATGCGCCTTTATGCTGCGAAAAAACAGTTAACAGAAATAAATACATATTGCTAAAAATCACAGGGAACCATAAGAGCAATTAATATCTAAAGAATCCTGAGAAATACAATCAAAGTGAGGACCCACAATCCTCGATATTAAATCACACTGCCAAGCTGCAGTTATGCAGCAGATATATGGTACTTGTATAAAAACAATACCTAGAACTGTGGACAAAAACAGGGAAGACAAAACAAGATCAACACAAATATGGACACAGTCAACTCACTTTGATAAAGACCACCGCAATGTGAAAGGCAGAGTCTGCTCAATGAATACCTTTGAGAAAAATGATATCTGCATGCAGAAGAGAGAAACAGGATCTTGATTTTACATGATATATGAAAATCAACCCCCCCCCGCAAAAAACAAACAAACAAACAATACCCCGAAGACCTGAACTTAAAAGGTCATAAACCACAAAATGTTTTTAACTAAAAAAAAGGTTGAGCATATATTCTGGGTCACTTAAATCTCTGCTCACCTTTGCAAAGAGAAAAAGAAACAAACACCCTGGAAGAAAAACCCCACTGACAATCAATTGCTTTGTCACTGATAAGTATTTTCTTATATGGGTGACCAAAATTACATGCATAAAACGCAAAAATAAACATGGACTACATCAACCTGAAAAGTTTCTGCACAGTAAAGAAACTACTTTCCAAATAAAAAAAGCATCCTATAGATTAGGCAAAAATTTCAGGTAATCATGTAATTCACGAGTTGTCATCTAAGGTATACACAAAAAAACAATACAAACTAGCAAAAGAATCTAGTATTTCACAAAGGACCTGAACAGACAATTCTGCGACATAAAATCAAACAACAGATAAAAGGTCCTCAAAATTAACTAACCAACAAACTTAACTGCGTGTGGTTTAACTGAAAAACACACACAGATAATCTCACACTTACTGAATATTCCTAGAAAGTTTTTTAAAAATAGGAGAGGCCAGGCTTGGTGGCTCATGCCAGTAATCCCAGAACTTTGGGAGTCTGAGGGAGCAGATCACCTGAGGTCAAGTTTGAGACCTCAAAGAGACCAGCCTGATCAATATGGAGAAACCCCATCTTTACCACCGATACAAAAATTAGCCTGGCGTGGTGGCGGGCCCCTGTAGTCCCAGCTACTCAGGAGGCTGAGACAGGAAAATTGCTTGAACCCGGGAGCGCAGGTTGCAGTGAGGCCAGATGGCACCACCGCACTCCAGCCTGGGCAGAGCGAGATTGTCTCCAAAGAAAAAAAAAAAAAGGAACGCGGGTATGGTTTTAAAGAAAAGCGAACTCATACGCTGCAGATGAAAATGAAAATCAGAATACACACTATGGAAAACAACTAAATACCTGGAGACTCCGCAGAGAATTGACACTACAGATGTCCACTGCTCTACTGTGCTATAACAAGGTCTCTTTCTAAAGGTCCTGAGACATCAAAATAACCCTGGACCTCAGCTCAGAAGCCCAGGGGCTTGGATGGTCCCAGGTCCCACGCTTCGCTGCAGCCTCTGGGACAGGCGCTCCTATATGCTGGACGCGGGTCGCACACCGTTCCCGGCCAGGATGCGGACGCTGGGGCGGCCAGGACCCCACAACCGCCGCCATGCAGACTACTGGGGCCCAGAGGCTCACAAGCAGTCAGGGCCCAAAAGGGAGCGACGGAGAAGGAGCAGGGAGGCCCGGGGGGTTCCCGGTGGGGTCCATGCCCCGCCACCTACCGCGCAGACCTGCCTCCTGCTTCCCCATCACATGGAAGCCACCACGGCTTCTCCGAAACTTGCTGGGACCGCGCCGTCGTTTCTGGACACAGCTGCTTCTGTCCGCCGCAGCCTCTGCCGGCTGGGACCGCGCCGCCGCTCCTGGCCGCCGCCACTTCTCCCAGCTGGTCCCGCACTGTCGCTTCTGGACGCCGCCGCTTTCTGCCGTCTGGTCCCGCGCCGTCGCTTCTGGACGCCGCCTCTGCCGGCCGGTCCCGCGCCGCCGCTTCTGGACGCCGCCGCTTTCTGCCGGCTGGTCCCGCGCCGCCGCCGTCTCTGCAGGCTTGGGACTGCCCCACCGCTTCTAGCCGCCGCCTCTGCCGGCTAGTCCCGCGCCGCCGCCGTCTCTGCTGGCTTGGGACTGCCCCGCCGCTTCTAGCCGCCGCCTCTGCCGGCTGGGACCGCGCCGCCGCTTCTGGACGCCGCCGTCTCTGCCGGCTGGGACTGCCCCGCCACTTCTAGCCGCCGCCTCCTCTGTCGGCGGTCCTGCCCCACCGTTTCTGCGGGCAGCCGCTTTTGCTCGCTCCAACCGACGCCGCGGCTTTTGCTGAGGCCCAGCGGGAAGCGCCGGCTCGGCTTCCGTAGAGGCGGGCACGCCGGCAGCGTCCCTAGCGACTGGCTGACGCACCACCCCCTCTTAAAGGGGCCGCGGCTCAGACTGCGCAGAAGCAGCCTCGCGTTGCGGCACAGGCTGAGCCTCTGCCCAGCCCCAGCGGTGGATGAAAGGCCCCAGTGTCTCCTCCCGGCTCTAGGGCCCTGGAAGTGACAGGAGTGGAGCCCTGTGATCCCAGCCCCGAGATCGGCTCCCTTTGCCTGGGGAGCTTCCAGGACCTGCTCCTGCCCTCTGGACCGCAGCTTCACGATCCGCAGAGGAAGCGGCCTGGCCAGAGCTCTGGGGTCCCTCAAGCGTGGCGCCTTGGGATGCACGGTGGGCTCCCTGGTCCCTCTGCAGAGCGAGCCTTAGAACCACGGAAACCTGGGGGTTGGAGGGACAGTCCCGAGGGCAGCAGGGCCTCCCCGGCCTCCCTGTCCCATCCGTCCTGTGGGAGCCCGGGGTCCTCACTAGGGCCCTGACACCGCGGCCTCACTGGGGCTGCCTGGGTGATCGGCTCCCCAGGAGGCAGGCAGGGGTCCTGGGGTCCAATGCTGCCACACCTCAACTCCATCCTGGGTCAGCCCCGGAGGGGCCTGCGGACTGGACCCAGCCAGCCCCTTCCCAGGGAGAGGGACCCGCATCACATCTGCCTCTGTGACACCCACAGGAGGGCCATGCTGGCCTCTCCCGGGGATCTGGGGCGAGACGGGGGAATCCCAGCCACCTGGCCAACATGCTGAAACCTCCTCTCTACTGCAAATACAAAAATTAACCGGGCGTGGTGGTGCCCGCCTGTAATCCCAGCTACTGGAGGGGCTGAGGCAGGAGAACCGCTTGACCCCGAGAAGGACGTTGCAGATCTGGGGTCACTGCAGTCTCTGCCTCCCAGGCTGAAGCAATTCTGCCTCAGCTTCCCGAGTAGCTGGGATTACAGGCACCCGCAACCGTGTGCGGCTGTTTGTATTTTTAGTAAAGACAGGGTTTCACCACGTTGCCCAGGCTGGGCTCAAACTCCTGACGTTGTGATCTGCCATCTTGGCCTCCCAAAGTGCTGAGATTACAGGTGTGAGCCACCTTGCCTGGCCGGGTGAGGAGTTCAAGACCAGCCTGACCGACATGCTGAAACCACGTCTCTACTAAAAATACAAAAATTAGCCAGGCATGATGGCACATGCCTGTAATCCCAGCTACTTGGGAGGCTGAAGCATAAGAATCACTTGAACCCAGGAGGCGGAGGTTGCAGTGAGCCGAAATCGAGCCACCGTACTCCAGCCTGGGTGACAGAGCAAGACTTCATCTCAAAACAAAATTGAAAACAAAATAATATTCAAAATGGTAAAGACAGAGAGTAGAATGGTGGTTGCCAGGGGCTGGCAGAGGAGGGAATGGGGAGTTTGTATTTTACGGGTAGAGAGTTTTAGTCTTACAAGATGAAGAGAACCATCCGGGCATGGTTGCTCACACCTGTAATCCCAGCATTTTGGGAGGCCAGGGCGGGCAGATCACCTGAGGTCAGGAGTTTGAGACCAGCCTGGCCAACATGGAGATACCTTGCCTCTACTAAAAATACAAAAATTAGCCAGGTGTGGTTGCGGATGCCTGTAATCCCAGCTACATAGGAGGCTGAGGCAGGAGAATTGCTTCAACTCGGGAGGTAGAAGTTGCAGTGAGCTGTGACCCTGCCACTGCACTCCAGCCTGGGTGACAGAAGGAGACTCTGTCTCAAAAAAAGAAAAAGAAAAGAGCCATGGAGACTGATGGCAGTGATGGTTGCGTGACATTATGAATACATTTAATATGTTTAATGTGACTCAACTCTGTACCTAAAAACAGTCAGGATGGTAGATGTTATGTTAAGTATAAATTACCACAATATTTTAAAAATTGAAAGAAAATCAGGAGCAAAGATTTTACCAAGGCAACGTGTAGATGGCGGGTGCATGAAAAAGGTATTCCACCTCATTAGCCATTAGGGAAGTGAACATTAAAAGCACAATATTACTACGGACCTATCAAAAATTACCGCAGACTTACCAATGGCTAAAATAAAACATAACGGTAGTGCCAAATGCTGGAGAAACTGGATCATTTATACATTGCCAATAAGAATATATTTTATATTATAACATGTATCGAGCACAGCTGTTCTCGAATATACTCTAGTAGTTTTTTATAAAACTCAACATGTACTTAACATACAATCCAGCTTGGGCATTTATTCCAGAGAAATGTAAACTTACGTTTGCATTTAAAAAACAAAAACAGGCTGGGTGCGGTGGGTCACGCCTCTAATCCCAGCACTTTGGGAGGCTGAGGAGGGTGGATCACAAGATCAGGAGTTCGAGACCAGCCTGACCAACATGGTGAAACCCCGCTCAACTAAAAATACAAAGATTAGCCGATTATGGTGATGCCCACCTGTAATCCCAGCTACTCGGGAGGCTGGGACAGGAGAATTGCTTCAACCCTGGAGCGGAGGTTGCAGTAAGCTGAGATTGTGCCACTGCATTCCGACCTGGGTGACAAAGCAAGACTTAATCTCAAACAAACAAGCAAACAAACAGAAAAACCTGTGTTCATAGCAGCTTTGTTCACAATAGCCAAAAACTGCAACCAATCCCAAAGATAAGTGGGCTAATTAGCAATTCAGATGAACCTCAATGGTATGATGCTGAATGAAAAAAGTCAGTCACAAAAGATTCCATACCTGCATTCC
The DNA here is from genome assembly GCF_009761245.1 of Sapajus apella. Taxonomy (NCBI): domain Eukaryota; kingdom Metazoa; phylum Chordata; class Mammalia; order Primates; family Cebidae; genus Sapajus; species Sapajus apella. Next base: position 6,467 of record NW_022438087.1, on the reverse strand, counting down.
ATATATAATCATATACTGATGATTCTATATATATCAAAAGAAATCATATGAAAAGATCCAATATATATATTCTAGACATATATTCCATATAATCATATACTAATTATTCCATATATGTATATATGTATACACACACACACACACACAAAAAAAAAAAAAAAAAAAAACAAAACCTTAATTTAATTTTATTTTATTTTGCGATGGAGTTTCACTCTTGTTGCCCAGGCAGGAGTGCAGTGGTGTGATCCAGGCTCACCGCAATCTCTGCCTCCCTCATTCAAGCCATTCTCCTGCCCTTAGCCTCCCAAGTAGCTGGGATTACAGGCACATGTCACCATGCCCAGCTAATTATTGAATTTTTAGTAGAGACAGGTTTTCTCCATGTTTGTCATGCTGGTCTTGAAAGCTTGACCTCAGGTGACCCACCTGCCTTGGCCTTACAAAGTGTTGGGATTACAGGCGTGAGCCACCACACCCGGCCAATTTGTTTATTTTTTTGAAATGGAGTCTAGCTCTGTGGCCCAAGCTGGAGTACAGTGGCAAGATCTCAGCTCACTGCAACACCCACCTCTTGGGCTCCAGGTATTCTCCTGCCTCAGCCTCCCTGGTAGCTGGGACTACAGGAGTGCACTAGCAGGCCTGGCTAAATTTTTTTTGCTTTTTTTTAAGTAGAGATGGAGTTTCACCATGTTGGCCATGTTGGTCTCGATCTCTTGACCTTAGGTGATCTGCCTGCCTCGGCCTACCAAAGTGCTGGTATTATAGGTGTGAGCCATCATGCCCAGCCATATATAACTTTCATCAAATAAAATTACACCGGTGGAAAAATTTGGGGTGTGTGTGTGTGTGTTTTGAGACAGGGTCTCACTCTGTCACCCAGGCTGGGGTGCAGTATTGCAATTGCTCAAGTGACCCTGCCCCATCAGCCCCCCTAGTAGCTGGAATCACAGGTGCACACCACCAGACCTTTCTTGTGTCTGTTTTAGATGGGGTTTCACCATGTTGTCCAGGCTGGTCTCAAACCTCTGACTTCAAGTGATCTGTCCACCTAGGCCTCCCACAGTGCTGGGATTACAAGTATGAGCTGCCACACCTGGCCTGAAATTGTTTTAAAAAAATACGCTGGGCAAGTGGCTCACACCTGTAATCCCACCACCTTGTGAGGCTGAGGTGGGAGGATCACTTGAGGTCAGGAGTTCAAGACCAGCCTGGCCAACATGGTGAAACCCCATCTCTACTAAAAATACAAAAAAAAAATTAGTTGGGTGTGGTGGTTTCTGCCTACAGTGCCACCTACTTGGGAGGCTGAGGCAGGAGAATTGCTTGAACCCAAGATGTGGAGGTTGCAGTAAGCTGAGATTGAGCACCCATGCTCCAGCCTGGGTGACAGAGCAAGACTCCCTCTCAAAAAATAAATGAATAATAACTAAATAAATTAAAAGTAGTGTGACCAATGATAATAACGATCATTTCTTCCATTCTACTAACATTCCAAGTACTGTGCTAAGTTCTTTACATAAAGTTTCACATTTTTATCTTCCCCATGACCCTATAAGCTGGGTATTACTACGTCCATTTATAGATGAGAAATATTAGAGGCCTGGAGACGTTAAGTAAACCACCTGAGGTCACACAGTAAGGAAGGGGCAGATCTCAGAGTTGCCTGGCTGCAAAGCTGGCGTCCCTTCCCCACTGTGCCTTAACTGCCATCTTAGAGCTGGGTTTGAGGATGCCTCCCTGGTCCGGAGTCATTATGACATTTTCTTCTACAAAGCATATTCCTGGTAAACGGAACTGTTTATTTTCCACCTATTTATTTATTTTTTCTTTGTGATGGAGTCTTGCCCTGTCACCCAAGCTGGAGTGCAATGGTGTGATCTCCGCTCACTGCAACCTTTGCCTCCTGGGTTCCAGCGATTCTGCTGTTTCATCCTCCTGAGTAACTGGAATTACAGGCACATGCCTCCACACCCAGCTCATTTTTTGTATGTTTAGTAGAGACAGGGTTTCATCATGTTGGCCAGGCTGGTCTCGAACTCCCGACCTTGTGATCCGTCCACCTCAGCCTCCCAAAGTGCTGGGATTACAAGGGTGAGCCACCATGCTCAGCTACACTGATACTCTTATCCTTTGTCCATCCATTTCTGATGGCAACAGAAACCTTTACCTTCCAAAAACAATCACTGGGAGTCCACCTTGTGCAGAGGTAGGACAAGCTTCCGTGCAGGTAGGGGCACTGCTGCACCCCCAACACACATGCATCCTCCTCCCTATCTGCCTTCAGGTTGCAGCCAGAGGAGTTTAGAGCCCCTACAGAGAGCACAGCTTCTCCAACTGGAACAGACTCCCCTTAAAGGAATGTATTTAGGAAGATCATTTCAAGGATACCATGTACATGCATTTCTCCAAAATATGCTCAGATGGACTTACATCATGAGAAAGCCATGTGTATGGGTTTCACATTTTCTTGGTCCACACAAACCCCTTAAGAGGTACCTGTGGGCAGTGAGCCTATATGTAGACATCCCCTCTCCTCCTTGATGTCCCCGACATCGCAGTCCCTCTGAGGGGCTCCTACCCCCTGGGGAGCAGTCCCTCTGACCTGCTCCCCACCCTCTGGAAACTGGGAGGTCGGAAGAGGGGGCGCATGCCACAGAGCCAGCACACAGCACGGTACTCAGGCACATCTAAGCCTTCGTTTCTGCTGTGTGGAAATGCTTCCTTCGCAACTGGAGTCTCAAAACCTCCCCTCACTCAACAGGAGGGTGCTGCTCAAAACTCTGGGCACACATTAGGGCTGGGGAGGGGGTGGCCGAGAGGGGACTACAGCCTGCCCATCCACCAGGCAACGGGGCATCTGCCTGTCTCTCAGCCTGGTCTAAACCCATCTTCTGGGCGCTGGTTGCAATGCCTTTCTCTTTCCCTTTGCAATCCCCTTGGGTCCTGCCCAAGAAGATAAAGACAGAGCAAGCTGCATTTATGAGAGGTTCCTATGCCGGGGGAGGGACCTGGAGAAAACCAGAAAGAGGGCCAGAGCCAGAGAAAGATAAAGCACCAGGGCATCCCATACCAGTGCCTGAGAATCCACTTTATTCCTCAAGGATTGACCCCCAGGCACATGCTTTATTTCAATCTATTATCTTTTTCTTTTTATATTCCTTTATGAAGGCACTGGGAAATGTGTTTATAAGAGTGAGGGATGTTGCCATCTTCCTGGCAAAAGTATTAATAATGTATTCCCAGGTTAAATTTTGGATCTGTTTATCACTAGCTACCTAGTGGACCCACGTGAATCAAGTGAGGATTAGAAAATGGGATCCCATAGTGTGATGTGCAGAAAATACCCCACAGATGAGTTGCATGGGAACAGTTGCTTTCTTTAGATGAGAAAATGTAGAAAGTCAGCACAACACAGTGACCAGAGCATGGTGCCTGTGCCCGGCCTGAAATCTAAGCCATGTGTTCCTGAGGCTGTCACTCAGCTCCTCTGTCCTCAGCTTCCTGTTCTGGGATGTGAACATGTTACTAGGGGCTGCTTATTACTACTATGTTACGAGGCTAAATATATATACAGACACAATCTTAAGAAAGACTGGCCGGGCGCGGTGGCTCACGCCTGTAATCCCAGCACTTTGGGAGGCCGAGGCGGGTGGATCACGAGGTCAAGAGATCGAGACCATCCTGGTCAACATGGTGAAACCCCGTCTCTACTAGAACTACAAAAAGTCAGTTGGGCATGTTGGCGCGTGCCTGTAATCCCAGCTACTCAGGAGGCTGAGGCAGGAGAATTGCCTGAACCCGGGAGGCAGAGGTTGCGGTGGAGCCGAGATCGCGCCATTGCACTCCAGCCTGGGTAACAAGAGCGAAACTCCATCTCAAAAAAAAAAAAAAAAAAAAAAAAAAAAAAAAAGAAAGACTATGGGTACTTTGTAAGTGCTGTACCCCATAGGTGTTCAACTGTTGCACATCTGGAAGAATAAGGAAGACAGGCAGCTCTGGCGACCTCCAGAGAGGGGACATGGAAGGTGACAGGTCAAGGCAGGACAAAGCTCTACTTTCCACATTGGCATGGGCATGATGCTTTACAGCTCAGGGGAAAAAAATCTGTTATCTCTTGTGACATGGGATGGGAAGAGCGGGAGCTGACTTCTATTTTATGGTTTGGGGAACTGAAATTTAGAGAGATTCAGTGATTTGCTCAGAGTAAAAATACTGATGAGTAATCAAGCTCAGGCAGGGAATTTAGTTGGTTCCCTGGTGATGAAGATCCCTGAATGCCTGAGACCGGGAGTCCATGCCCCAGACTCCAAAGTGAGGACTCTCATCCTTTCCAAATCCTCTTACACCCCAGCGCTGCTGCAGGGAGACACTGATGCCCTGAAGGAGGTGCCTGGCCCAGGAAAAGGGCCCAAACCCTGACTTAACTTCCAGCTTGACATTTCACCCAAAATGCAAGACTTTCCCCCAAAGGAAGCCCTGCTGAAGGCTTGGAGTCCAAATTTATGTCTGTCTTGCCTTCACTTGACCCTGTAGCTGCCTTGTGGGAAGAACTTCCCTGTGGTCAGGTGACCTCTCTGAATGACCAGTAGCCTCCTTGACTGCCAACCGGCTCGCAATGCAGGACGTTCCCAGCCAACTGCCCCCGTGACAGTTGGACCTAGAATCGGATTCATCTTCAACTGACCAAACCAGGCTGCTGGGCAGTTAAGATTCATTAAATGAAGAAGTGGCCTGTGGGGCTGGTGCTTGGACAGCTCAGGGAGTGAAGCCGAAGAGCTGCCAGGGTCTCAGTGCCTATTGACCAGAACAGCTGCCCGAGCAGCCTGGACTCAGGCCTGGCTGAGAAGGGTCAGAGGCTGACCCAGCTCTGAGTGGGCAGCTCCCTGCTCCTACTCTTCCTCACCAAGACTCAGGCCCTGCTGCATAAACCACAATGACTCCAAATCTCCTGATGGCTTCAAGTCCACAGCACATTCAGTGGAGAAGCTGGCAGGGGGCGATGACTGAGGCTCCACCTGCTGTTGGCCAGAGGCTGATTTAGATGCTCCTGGGGATGGGCAGGAGGTTTCCTTGTCCCCAGATCGCTTTTCTGGCATATCCTGTATTTGAATCTTTCATGATCTCTTGTTGTATCCATGAGCCATGAGCATGAGAAAACCACATTCAAAGTAGAGACCACTGTTGATATGCTCCTGGCAGGAGACCATGGGCCAGTGCTCAAGTTTCCCAGGTTACACTTGTGTTCACCAGCTGCCTAGGGGAGACTGAGTCAAAGTTAGGCTTAGGAGGAGGGGTCCTGCAGTGTGGTGGGCACTTACAATACACAACAGGCCAATGGCATTGGGGATGTTACTCTAATGAGAGGAGGCAATTCAAGAAGGCAGTTGAGCTCAGTGACCAAGAGCAAGGGGCAGATGCCTGATGGCCTGGGCTCAGATGGCAGCTAGAAGTTGTGTAACCCTGGGAGAGAGACTTAACCCTTCCGTGCTCAGTTCCCTGCTGTGTGATGTGGAGATGTATATGGGGCCTGCCTGTTAGCATTATGTTATGAAGCTTACTCTAAGCAGATCCAAACTAAGCCCAAAGAAGAATGACTTCATAAGTGCCTCAAAAGTGTTCAGATATGAACTATGTAAAGGTATGAGGCAGACAGGTAGCAGTGGCTGCCTCCAGAGAGGAAGCTTGGATCACTACAAGTCATGGGGGGGAGTGGTGGAAGATCAGTTTCCAGCCTTCATATGGGCAAGATGCCTTAAAACATGCCATCTCTTGTGACCCTCACATGAGCCCTGTGGGGTGCTCAGAGCCAGGCTGTAACCCTCATTTTACAGTTGAGGGCACTGAAATGTAGAGGGGCCAAGTGACTTTCCCAGAGCCACAAAACCAAGGAAAGATGGGCCTGAGGCAGGAATGTAGTTGGTTTCCTTGGGTTGGATCCTCCCAGGGAGGAGGAGGGGTGTTTGCTTCCCTAAGGAGTGATGTGGCGTGGAAGGGGACAGGGATTCTTTACACTATAGGGTTATTGTAACTCTAGCCTCCTGGTGTGACCACAGGATAACAGCAGGTGGGCAACCGCAGGTGTCCCCAATGCCCAGAGAAAGGGCAGCTTACCCCAGAGTCAGCAACCAATCTGACTACAGCCACAACTGCAGGTGTCTCCCTCCCAGCCTCCCTGGTGTTGTCTTTTGTGGGGATGGGTCTCACCAGGTGCTAGTAAGAAATTACAGCCTCAACCTCCAGGGAGAGGTTGGAAGCAAGCCCCTATCACCCTCTCAGGGTCTTGTCTCCATTTTGGGTGTGCTTGGAGTGTCTGACTAAAAAGGGCTGTGTGAGTAGCACCCCGAGTGTGATCTCTAAACCCCACTTCCCACTTCTAGGAACCAGTTCACTCGGGTTAATGGCCAGCTTTAGGCATGAGAAAGGGGAAAGATGTGCCCAGGACAGATTGTGAACAGAGAGCAGAAAGT
>NW_022438086.1:7618-17618 GCF_009761245.1 Sapajus apella | reverse complement strand
CTTCCATGCTGGAGTGCAGTGGTGTGATCTTGGGACTACGGGCATGCACCACGACGCCCGGCTGATTTTTGTATTTTTAGTAGAAACGGGGTTTCACCATGTTGGCTAGGCTGGTCTCGAACTGCTGACCTCAGGTGATCCACCCACCTCGGCCTCCCAAAGTGCTGGGATTACAGGCATGAGCCACCAGGCCAGGCCAACCCCCTCCATTTCTTCCTGAACCACTGATCTTTTCCCATTGCTATAGCTTTGCCTTTTCCAGTATGTCATATAATTGGAAGCATACAGTACACAGCATTTTCAGACGAACTTCTTTCACTACACAATATACATTTGAGATTCATCTGTGGTTTTTCGTGACTTGATAGCTCAATTCTTTTGATGGCAGAATAAGATGCCATTGTACAAATGTGCCTCAGTTCATCCACTTGGCTCTTGAAGGACATCTTGGTTGCTTCGGTTTTTGATGATTATGAGAAAGCCTGGTATAAACACTTGTAGGTGGACTTTTGTTTGGATATAACTTTGAAATTAGTGAGGTCAAAATGCCAGATACATTTTTAGGTGCTAGGGACACAGGTGCTTGGGATACAACTGCAAACAAGTCCCTGTGCTCTTAAAAACAAATGCAAATGAATAAATCAGAATGGCTTCAGCTCATGAGAAGTGCTAGGAAAAACATAAAACTAACAGGATAATGAGTGCGAGACTGTGGCCAGGTTGGTGGGGCCAGGAAGAGCTTCTCTGAGGAGGTTCATTGCATATGAATCTGGGCCTGTGTGATGAGAGATGGCACCAGCTGTGCAAAGCCCTGGGGGACCATACTGGGCTCAGTTAATGCAAACCCCCTCAGGCAGGATGAATCTTGGCCAAGGGACTAGGAACAGAAATAACTGTGAGGTAAAGACATGAATGAGAGAATTTTCTTTAAAACTTTGTATTGTAGGCTGGGTGCGGTGGCCCATGCCTGTAATGCTAGCACTTTAGGAGGCCAAGGTGGGTGGATCACAAGGTCAGGAGATTGAGACCAGGCTGGTCTACATGGTGAAACCCCATCTCTACTTAAAATAAAAAAATTAGCTGGGCATGGTGGTGTGTGCCTGTAATCCCAGCTACTCAGGAGGCTGAGGCAGCAGAATCACTTGAACCCTGGGAGACAGAGGTTGCAGTGAGCCACTGCACTCCAGTCTAGGTGACAGAGCCATCTCAAAACAACAACAAAACCCAAAACCTTTTTATTATAGTATATCATGCAACATCTATAAAACCCAAGTGCAAGTGCACAGTAGATGCATTTTGTGAAATTGAACCCGCCCACCTTCCAGATCAGGAAATGGACTGCAGAGGTCCCTCATGTGTGCTTGTCCCATTATTAGCCCCCTGCTCTACCTCCAAGGTCATCTGATTAATTTTGCCTTCTTAAAAGCTTTTATGTCTGTTTTGTTTGTTTGTTTGTTTGTTGTTGTTCAACATTAGATGTGTGAGATACACCCACATTGTTGCATGTCATTTAAGGTTTGATCATTTCAGTTGCCACATAGTACTCCATGTATGCATATACCACAGTTGTTTTTTATTGATTCCACTTTTGATGGACATTTGGGAGGCTTTCAGTTTTGAACTATTCTGAATTGAGCTTCTGTGAATATTATTGTATATGTCTTTTGGTGAACCTGTGTCTGGATTTCTGTTGTTTACATACAGAGTGGCAAGATTGCTGGCTTGTAGAGTATGTATATATTCAGCATTGCTAGGTTCTCTCCGATGATTTCTTAGCACCAATCTGCATGCCCACCGCACTATATGAAAGTTCTGATTGTTTCACATCCTGACCTATACTTGCTATTTTCTGACTTTTTCATTTAACCGTCTGTTATGTAAATAGTGGTGTTGCATTACGGTTCAAATTTACATTTACCGATGACTTCAAGTCCAGCCCCTTTTCATGTGTTTATTGGCCTTTGGGTATCCTCTTTGTGAAGCGCTTGTTCAATTCTTTTGTTCATTTCAAAGAGAAAAACAACAACTTTGGGTTCGGGTTGTCTTTTGTATATCCTGGACATTGATCTCTGTAGAGTCTAGATATGAGTCCTTTGTCAGAAATATGTGTCCCACTTTGTAAATTGCCTTTTTCACTCTGTGAATGGTGGCTCTTGATGCACAGAAGTTTTTAATCTTAATATTTTCCAATTTGTCAGCTTTTTCCTTATAGTTGGTACATTTTCAACCTGTTTAAGAAATCCTTGTCTTCTCCAAGGTCATGAAAATGTTTTTCTATTTTATCTTTTTGATGTCTCATTATTTTACCTTTTATATATAGATCTGTAATCCATCTGAAATTCATTTTTATGTGTGGTATAATGTAGAGATTAGGATTCATGATCCTTTTGTAGTTCATGGGCATGATGATTGGGTGCTCACACACATGTGTGAGATGTGCCACCCTTGAACCTTGTTACTACATTGGCACATTACCCGTCTGACCTGAATTTGGAAAAAAAATTCATTTTTTTCAACTTGGACATCCAGTTGACCCAGCACCATTCATGTAAAGATCATCCTTTCTCACTGCACTGTAGTTACAAATCAGGGGATACCATAGACTGAATGTTTATATCCCCCTAAAATTTCTATGTTGGAATTCTAAGCCCCAATATAAGATTGTTGGGAGAGGGGACTTTCCGAGGTGATTACGTCATGAGGGTGGAGCACTCATGAATGGGATTAGTCCCCTTGTAAAAGTCAGAAGAGAGCTCTCTTTCTCTGCTCTTCATCATGAGAGAACACATTGTGAAGTTAGCCATCTGCAAACCAGGAAGCCAGCTCTCCCCAGACATGGGATATGTGGCATCTTGATCTTGAACTTCCCAGCTTCCAGAACTGTGAGAAACATATTCCTGCTGTTTAAACCACCAGTCTGTGGTATTCTGTGAAAGCAGCCCAAACTGACTAAAACAGGAGACCTTGTATGTGTGGCTCCACATAGATTCTAGTATGTTCTAATATTAGGTGGAGCCTTTCTGTCTTGCTCACTATACTCCATCTGCATTTCCTGGCAGTGGCCCCAGTGCTGTAAATATTCAATAAATATCAGCTGGTTGTGGACAGGTCTAAACTTGCCTTTAGGCAAGAGTTTTAAAATCTTTGGGCTCCCACTCCAAGAAAAGATACTCGGATTTCATGTTAGAGAAGACTTGACTTGCCTAGTTAATTATATTTCTTCTCTAGGTCCAATATGCTTCTGGACCAGCTCTGCGGGCTTAAGTCCTTGGGGAAGGCTGGTTGATCTCAGATTGTCCAGTTGGCAGTACTGTATCTATTTAACCATCTAGCCAGTCACACAATAAATATTTTTTATGAGCCTACTATGTGGCAAGCATAAAGTAGAACTAAAATAATAGGATTATTTCCAGAGTTTCTATTTTTACATTTAGAACATTTGTTGTTTCTTTCTGTACAAGTTAAACACTCAGTGTAAGGAGAGTAATGTTGAGAATTTTCCTCTGTTTCTGGGGCGTTATTCTATTATAGTTATTTAAAATTTTTGTGTCAGCCTGAGTAAATAGGCAACAGGCCTAAGAATTAGAGCTTTTATGTTGCTATCAGACTATTTTAAAATAAAGAAAACCCTACAAAGAAAAAGAGATATAATAAATTTAAAGTGCAGTATTTCACACAGTGATTTCAGTGAGCAGTTAAGTACTTTTCTCATTTTCAAAATTTAGTGCCATACCAAAGACCAAGTTAAGAAAAATAGAAGAATGAATTTTCAGGCGGTTGGTGTGGACTCTGGATGTGCCAGTCAGTGCCAGCACACCAGATGGCACAGTGAGGGGGCCACGTGCCACATACCATGTGTCACATGCCATGAACCAAGTGCTGTTCTTCTTGGAAACTGCCTACTGGGGGACAAAAGAGCCCTAGAGGCTTCTCCCATGGTGCCATCTTGCTTGGTGACACCAGGGCCTGGGGTCATGTCCCAGGGTCTCTTTGTTCCTTCTTCCCTCTCAGGTTGTAAACAAAGAGGGACAGAGGATGAGCAGTTCCCCAAAGTGGGCCAGCTCTAGTCAGTGGGGCTGCCTCTGCCAGCACTTCTGTTCCCCCACTGCCCATGCCCGGTGGTTGCCGTTTGAGCTGCTCTGAAGCCTTCTGAGGCCACTGGGAGAGGCAGCCTCGCAGCTGGCCCGCCTCAGGGGGAGGAAGCAGATTGCTAAGGGAGCAGGGTGGCTGGTGCTTGTGAATGTTACTTCTGTGATGTGACTGTGATTCTCTTTCTTATTCAGTTAATGTCATCTCCATTTTCCTTACTTTTCAGCTTGTTTCAGTTGAATATTTTATATATTTAGTGAAACCTCACCAACCTTGAAGTCGTGAATTTTGTAACTCCAGTCATTTGGAACCGAGTGAAGGAGCCTAAAGGATATCAGAAAGAGGCTGGGCACAGTGGCTCATACCTGTAATCCCAGCACTTTGGGAGGCTGAGGCAGGCAGATCACTTGAGATCAGGAGTTTGAGACCAGCCAGGCCAACATGGCAAAACCCCATCTCTACTAAAAATACAAAAAAATTGTTGGGCCTGGTGGTGGGCACCTGTAATCCCAGCTGCTTAGGAAGCTGAGACAGTAGAATCACTTGGACCTGGGAGGCAGACGTTGCAGTGAGCCGAGTTTGTGCCATTGCACTTCAGTCTGGGTGACAGAGCATGACTGTCTCAAAAAAAAAAAAAAAAAAGAGAAAGAAAGAAAAGAAAGGGAAATAAAGAAAAAAGGAAGGAAGGAAGGAAGGAAGGAAGGAAAGAAGGAAAGAAAGAAAGCAGAAAGAGTAGCTCTGAGACCCTAAAGAGATATTCTGGGGCTGTGTTCTTGATTCATTACAGAGGTCCTTGGGCTTTCATGTAGAGTGTGTGTGCTCTTACGTTAGCCACATTTCTAAAATGTTTGGTTTTCTGCCTTCTTAGTTCACTGGAATTAGAAGCAACAAACTAGGCTGCTAGGTATAAGTCCTGGGAGAACATCTAGAAGTGACAGCTGCCAGCCTGACAGTAAGGAAGGAGACAGAGCATCTATAAAAAGCTCGGAAGACCAGAGCCGTCTTACACACTACATAAGGCAGAGAGAGCTCTGAGCCTGTCTGTAGTCTGGAGCATGTCCCGAGAGGCAGTGCCACAGGATGCCTGGCTTCGGGAGGGAGTTCAGACCCCAGAGGCAGGCAGGCAGACACACCAGGAATCCCTTTAGGGAAATTTGCAGACAAAGAGTTGAATACTAGTTATCTGAAATAATTTACCTATATAGAACCCTTGTTTTTCTCGGGATCCTAACCACATAAAATAATTCCCCCCTTCTCTCCATGTCTCCCTTCTCTCCTCCCCTCTTCCTCTCCCCCTTGCTTTCCTCTCACCCTTTCTCCCGCCCCTCCCCTCCCGACTCTCCTTCCCCCCCTTCCCCACCTTGCTGTCTCCCTTTCTGTTTTCACTTCCCCTTTTACTTTCCTCTCCCTCACTCCTTCTCCTCCCTCCTAACACAATACAGTGTCCCCCCCTTTTTTTTGTCTTTGAGGTTCACATATATGCAGTGAGTTGCTGTTGAAAGTTTAACTGGTTCTTATGAGAGAAAAAAAAAATCCTTGATTCACAGCAGCCCGATTTCCTTGGTGTAAATCCTTGCCACGGTTGATTTCGGGTGACCACTGTGAAGTCCCTGGGGAGGAGCGGGGACAAGTACTTCCTCCATACAGATGCAGGAGATGGAAGTAACCTTAAGAGCATAAGAATAGCAAAATGGCATCAAATAATTAGAAAGTGATGTTTTGAGTATTTACAACTTTATTATATAATTACTTTTCTTATACAATTATATAATTCAATTAAAAATTTTAGTAACATATTTAACTCGATATATAAAAAATATTATTTTAACATACGATCAATATAAAATTATTATTATTATTTATTTCTGTTTTTTTGAGACAGAGTCTCACTCTGTAGCCCAAGCTGGAGTGCAGTGGTGCAATCTCGGCTCACTGCAACCTCTGCCTCCCGGACTCAAGTGATTCTCCTGCCTTAGCCCCCCGAGTAGCTGGGGCTACAGGCACACACCACCATGCCAGGCTAATATTTTGTATTTTAGTAGAGATGGGGTTTTGCCATGTTACCCAGGGCGGTCTCGAACTCCTGAGCTCAAGCAATCCACCCATCTCAGCTTCCCAAAGTGCTGGGATTATAGGCATAAGCCACCATGCCTGGCTTCAATATAAAATTATTAATACGACATTTTACACTTCTTAAAAATATGTAGCCTTCCATTATAGCTAGAGGTGATCCTATGACAAATTTTGACCAGTGAGATGAGCTTACTGCATGGAGTTCCTGAATAATAATTTAATGGTAACTGATTCCGTTGTCACGGGAAACTTGTCCTTTTCCTTACTTCCTCATATGTAAGTAGAAGAGGAAAAAAATAAAAATAAAATAAACAATAAAATAAGACTTTATCCATGACATCTTTGAACTGTTGAACAAATGCTGATATCCAACTATGTTGGACTTCTCTGTATATGGCAGAAAAAAGCATATTTCGTTCCCAGACTGCTATTAGGAGGTGGTTGTGTTACATGCAGCTAAGCCCAATGGTGGAATGAAACAGAAGGTGTTATAAGCAGAGACCTGCACAAGGTGAGGGCGTAGGACAAATGAATTGTGAATGAAGAAAATTCTAGGTTGACGAAATTGGATATGAAAAGGCCGGGGCAGAAAGGAGCTGAAAGTAGAATGAAGCATTTACTAATTACCAATACCATGCAACAAACTACCCAACATCTTAGTGGCTTAAGAAATGACTATCATTTATTTTGTTTGCAAATCTGATTTGTGCCTTATTCGTTGGGGGTGACTCATCTCTGTCTCATGGGGAACTAACTGATGTGGCAAACTTAGGGCCGGAGTATGTATTTTCAACATGACTCACTCACGCGTTTAGGAAACTGGTAGGGCCAGGGCCATTGTGTCAGCTCTTCGGCATACAGGCGTTTCCATGTGCTATTTCGGTTTCCTTGCCGTATGGGGACTGGGCTCTGAAGTAAACATCTCAATATAATCAGAATGAAGTTGTATTGCTTTTAATGATTTTGCCATGGAGGTCACATAGTATTGCTTCTGTTCTAGTCACAATTCTTTTTTTTTTTTGAGATGGAGGTTGGAATGCAGTGGTGCAATCTCAGCTCACTGCAACCTCTGCCTCCTGGGTTTAAGCGATTCTCCTGCCTCAGCATCCTGAGTAGCTGGGATTACAGGTGGCCACCACCATGGCCTGACTAATTTTTGTATTTTTAGTAGAGACGGAGTTTTACCATGTTGGTCAGGCTGGTCTCAAACTCCTGACCTTATGATCTGCTCGCCTTGGACTCCCCAAGTGCTGGATTAGAGGCGTGAGCCACCGTGTCCAGCCTCTAGTCACTGTTCTAACAAGACTTCAGGGAAAAGGAATATAGATTTTAACTTCTGGTGGGAGAAAAGTCAAGGGAGATCACCTTGTGAGGAAGGGAAGTGGAATGGGAAATATTGTTGAAGCCAGTTTTGGAAAATACAATCTGCCACACAAGAAAGAATAAGAAAATATGGGTAATGAGAAATGAATTCAACGCATGTTCATTACACTTTTGTCATGTGTTAGTTACCTTTTAACCACCTGTCATATAGAAGTAGACAAAAGAGACACCAGTCACTTCCCTTCCTTGTGGGTTTTACATTCTAGTGAAATGAGAGAGAAGAGTGATAGGTGACGACGTTAGAAGAAACAGACAGAGCCTTGTAAGAAACAGTACGACTTTTTTTTTTGATGGTGAGAAATTTGGATTTTGATTCCAAGTATGATAGCTTTTATGCAGGGAAGTGATATAGTATTATTATGATTATTATTTGAGATGGAGTCTCCCTCGGTTGCCTAGGCTGGAGTGCGGTGGCCCTATCTCAGCTCACTGCAACCTCTGTCTCCCAGGTTCAAGTGATTCTTCTGCCTCAGCTTCCCGAGTAGCTGGGACTACAGGTGCCCGCCACCAGGCCCAGCTAATTTTTGTATTTTTGGTAGAGATGGGGTTTCATTATGTTGGTCAGGCTGGTCTTGAACTCCTCACCTCATGATCTGCCAGCTTTGGCCTCCCAAAGTGCTGGGATTACAGGCTTGAGCCACTGTGCCTGACCAGTCTTATTATTTTTTCTGACTACAAAAGTTAACTTTGTTTAACATGTTGTTTTTCAAAATACATCTAAAATTTTTTTAAATTTGTTTTTTAGACCAGTTTTAGATTCACAGGAAAATCGAGAGGAAGGCACCTTTCCTATGTACTCTCTGCCCAGTCCGCCAACACAGCCTCCCACCAACTCCCCCGGTGTGACCCCTCATCAGGGAGGTACATTTGTCACAATCAGTGAACCTATGTTGACACACCATTATTACCCAAAGTGCATAGTTTACATGAGGGTCCACGCATGGTGTTGTACATTCCATGGGTTTGGACAAATGTGTAATGACATGTATCCACCATGGTAGTGTTACAGAGGAGTTCCACTGACCTGAAAAGTCTCTCATTATTGTGTTTGACAGCTGGCTTGTAAAATTCTTGAAAATTTAACAGTGGTCTCCAGTGAGCTGGTACAAACCAGCTCCATCTAGCATACCATTGTACATACCCGATATGTTATAGTTGAAGGATTCTCTGTAATTTTGTTTGAGCATAACAGCAAATCTAAACTCTATTATAAGGAGAATCCCAGAAGCTCACAGTTAAAAGAGACCTGAGAGATCTTCTGTTCTGACTGCTCTGCCTGATGCACTGATTCCATCTACAGCGTGGTAAAAGGATCTTCCAGGGCTACTGCTGCTCAGATTTCTCATGTCTCCACACAGAATCTGTGATTGATGCACACATTTGAAAGTTAAGGGATTTTCTTCAGGCTGCAAACTGGGACTGGAATTTCATCTCCTTGTTCCTCTCTAATTTTATTCGCATGCAAACAGCCTGATTTCTGATTTCATAATTTAGCACAAGACCTATTTTATTTAAGTTGGGATGAATTTAAAGATCACAGAACCACGTCATTAAATAAAATCAACAAATGTTTAGCAGCATTCAGAATCTCTCCTTTTCTTTGCTGAAGAATATATTCTATGGATTCATCACCTGTCTATAAAACGTGTCCATTTGCCTAATGAAAGACATCTCCGTTGTTTCCAACTTTTGTCGATTATTATTAAAGCTGCTATTAACATCCAAAAGAAAAGAGTTCTAGATGGCAACCCTTTGCAGATGGGTACTTCATCATTAGATGGGTTATAGATAATCACTCTCTATATTCATTATGTGGTATTGACATTCAGAACTAATGGTTAAAGTCACTATAGATGGGAAATATTAGATTCGTTCCCTAGGCCAGGGAGACTAGGCAATTTTCTAGAAGATCTCTGTAACCCCCAGTGTTGGTGCTTTTATGGCAAGGTGAAGCTCTTTTGTAAAGCTGTGCTTTTGTGTGTGTTTATTAATGCACCAGAGCATTCCTGGCCTACTGTGTGAGGCCCTGTGGTGCAAGTGGGAAGGAGGGTAGAGTCAGAGAGCAAGGTACAGCTGAGTGTACAACCTCAGCTCTGAGCATCACTAGGCGTGTGACTTACTCAGTTCATCATTTGGATACTGAGAGCTGATGTTGGACATATTTTTTCTTTTCTTATGAAGGCTTGGTTTATCTTGGGCCTCAGAATAGAAGCTTTTTAGCCTGAAAATAAAGTTCTTTGGAAGTGCCATCTGACACCTCTCCTGGTGGGCAGAGTTGCTAAAACCGGAAGCAGGGGGTTTAAGGGGTACTGTAACTGGCATGGGGAGACTGACTGGGGACAAAGAGTGAGCATGGCAACAGGAGAGGCTTCTCCTCCCCAGGAGACTAGATGCATCCAGAGGCCTCACATGGCTGGATATGGGTTACAAGGTCGCTCTTGCAGTCAAGGTGTGA
>NW_022438086.1:0-7608 GCF_009761245.1 Sapajus apella | reverse complement strand
GTGTGAATGAGTCGTTTATACATTAAATCTACCCTGTGGCTTTTTTCTCATTAGCCACAACAGTTAACATAACTCTGCTTGATGCCAATGTGTAAACACGGAGCAGCCCAGCACAGCGTGGTTATAGCACGGCTGTCCAGACTATTCTTAGACTGCGCTCCTTACAGGAATTATTTTGGATTGTCATTAAAATGAAAACATGAGATGTAAATATTTCCACAGAGAGCTCACATAATCCCAAAGATTCAGTTTTTTTAATATGTAGAAAGGTTTCTCCCATAGGCTTATAGAAAGGTGAGCTATAAGAAATTGTGGCTAACAATCTAGGGGAAAACTGGCATGTGGGGTGTAGAAAGGTCCTTGGCCTGGAAGCCAGTCATATTTGGGCTGCAAATATGAATGTCGATGGGGGTCAGAGAGGTGACAGAAATGGAGAAGGCTGGGGGGCTATACGGTAGAGTGAGGAGTGTGGCAAACTGCAGAAAACACGGCCCATGGAAAAGCAGCAGGGAACACTCCATTTCCACCTCCTGTCACCTTTTAGGAATATGTGCTCGGTGCTACTGGATTTTCTAAGTTTTCAGAAATAACTAAAAATAGAATTTTTTAATGTAAAAATTTTACATGCCAGTTTTCTCCCATAGGCTTATAGAAAGGGAAAGGTGAGGTATAAGAAATTGTGGCTATTCTTCAGATGAGTGTTTGAACAGCCCATAACAAGCTGGCATTTGCCACTCCCCACCCCTGCCACCCGTGTTTCTCTGTCAGCTGCCACAATTTGCACAGGAGTTTAATCCCATGTGACTTCACCATCCCTATTTTGAGATGGAGGCGGATGAGAACTGTTAGCCACAGTCATTTCAAGGGAGCTACTAAGCTGTGTCCCCTAGAGTTTGCAGACTGTGATCCATTTTCAAGTGAAGTTTTAGCTTGAACACTCCTGCCCGCTCCCTTCGCTGCTGTGGACAGGGGTGAGTGTTTGTATTTTTTAAAAGCTAGCATGACATCGGACAGGGCTCACAGTATCAACTTTCTGGCTAGTTAGAAGTGTGTGTGTGTATCTGTGTGTTTGGTTGTGTATGTGTGTGTGTCTGCACGTGAGTGTATGAGTGGTGTGTTTGTATTTATGTATGTGTACATTTGTATGTTTATTTGTGTATGTGTGTGTGTGTCTGCATGTGAGTGGTGTGTGGGTGTGTATTTATGTGTGTATATATCTGTGTGTTTATTTGTTCATGTGTGTGTGTGCGTGTCTGCATGTGACTGAGTGGTGTGGTGGGTGTATATTTATGTGTGTATCCGTTTGTTTATTTGTAAATGTGTATGTCTGCATGTGAGTGTATGAGTGGTGTGGAGTGTTTGTATTTATGTGTGCATATATTTGTGTATTGTATATATTTGTGGGTGAATATATTTGTGCATTGTATGCATGTGAGTGTATGAGTGGTGTGGGGGTGTACATATTTATGTTTGTGTATATCTGTTTGTTTATTTGTAAATGTGTGTGCATGCAAGTGTATGAGTGGTGTGGAGTGTGTGTATTCATGTGTGTATGCTTGTGTATATGTTTGTGTATGTGTATATATGTGTGTGTGTGCCTGACTGTATGAGTAGTGTGGGGGGATGTGTGTATTTATGTGTGTGTATATCTGTGTATTTATTTGTATGTGTGTGTGTACATATGAGTGTACGAGTGGTGTGGAGTGTGTGTATTCATGTGTGTGTATATATATTTGTGTGTCTGTGTGTGTGTGTGTGTGTGTGAGACTGTATGAGTGGTGTGGGAGATGTGTATGTTTGTGTGCATATACCTGTGTGTTTACTTGTGTGTGTGTGTGTGTGTGTGTGTGTATGAGTGGTGTGGAGTGTGTGTATTCATGTGTGTGTATATATATATTTGTGTGTGTGTGTGTGTGTATGTGTGTGTGTGTGTGTGCATGTGGTCACTGCAGGCCGGATGTGTTTCGGGACTCTGTTTTGCTTGCATTTCTGCACCCTGGTGCCTGAAGCCATTCTGCGCCTCCATCCACGGCAAGCCCAGCGGCAGGTTCTGTGGCGCTTACCTGAGGGTGGCAGTGTGGGGATCCCACTTCTGCTTGCAAGTTGGGGCAGGGGCTGGTGGTGGCCAAAGCCTGCACTGCGCCCTGGTGTGTGAGCTGTCTTCAGCCCGTGTGCTCCTGTCGTTGCTCTTTCTCTAAAACCTCTCAGAACCCGGGTCTTCTCCTTACCTTTTCTTTCTCCCTCATCCCTCACCCAGCTCCTCTCCAGACTCATCTGTTTATTCCTCCCTATTATCACTGTTTTTATTCTTGCCAGGATCGCCTTCAAGGCTTGTGGCTTCGCACCTGATGCATGCCTTCCCACAGCCTCCTGCCTCCTCCCTGTTAGCCTGGCTCTGCAGCAGGCCAGCTCTTCCTTCTGTCCTTCCCCTCTCGTTCTGGAGCCATGGAGCCCTCAGTGGTGACCGTCTCTGCAGGACAAGGGGAAACCCCAGTCTATGGGCCAGTGGGTTTTGTTTATCCTACACAACATTTTAAAAAGTTGCCAGGCAGCTTTAAAAGTTGGAATGTTTTACATTAAAAACTCTGTTTTTAGTTATTCCTGAAAACTTAGAAAATCCGGCAGCACTGAGCGCATATTCCTAAAAGGTGACAGGAGGTGGGAATGGAGTGCTCCCTGCTGCTTTTCCATGGGCCGTGTTTTCTGCAGTTTGCCGCATTCCTCACTCTACAGTATAGCCCCCGGCCCGTCCCTTTTCTGTCACCTGTCTGGCCCCCATCGACATTCGTATTTGCAGCCCAGGGTTGACTGGCTTCCAGGCCAAGGACCTTTCTACACCCATATTTAGAACTCGTCTTGTCTTTTTGCCTCCTGCTACCATTTTGCTTCTTGGGAGTGCTCTCCCTTCCCTCTAAACCTGTCCAAATCCTGTCACTGCACAAGGCCAGCTCACCTCCTCCCTCCTATGTGAAATCTCCCCGCCTGCCTGCAGCAGAGTTTCCTCTCTCCCTGAATCACTAAAGCACTCAGGGTTGTCTGTGGCTTTGGGGCCACTGCTTGCCATTGTGTTTGTCAGAGCTGTGTTTAGACGGCCCATCCGCCAGGGCCAGGGCCTCACTGTGGCTGACACACAGTGCCTTTCTCAGAAAGTCCACCCTGACTTATCAGAGGCATAGGAGGAGAGAGGCATCCTGCTCCCAGCTCAGCATGCACCCGGGTGTTCTGAATGCCAGTGAGGACACAGACACACACTGTGGCTGGCACACCATGGACTGTGGCTTTTCAACAAATGTACAACCAGAAAGATGCCTAGAGGTGATCCAGGACCTCGTGCCGTGGCTCCCAAGAGGGCCTCTCACTAATGTGGGGTAGGGTGTAGCTGGTAACTTTCCCCAGCAGCTATGAAGATAGTTGTTCCCCTTTTTGTCACCAGAGCCACTGTTTAGGGACACATCTTTAATGTGGGAAGATGCCCAAACACAACTAAGCTCTGGGACATCGTGGTGGGCCATGGGCGTGTTCACTCCTTCATAAGTGATTTGATCTATCACTAAGGTTTTTCAGTGATACTGCTTTAAGACCAGCATACGGAAGAGGAAGTTAAATAGAACTTCAATTGAATTTAGAATATTTCCATACTTCTCATTAAGAATATTAAGTACTGGTAGACACGGTGGCGCGTGCCTGTAGTCCCAGCTACTCGGGAGGCTGAGGTGGGAGGATCGCTTGAGTCCAGGAGTTCCAGGCTGTAGTGCGCTATGCCGATCTGGTGTCCGCACTAAGTTTGGCATCAATATGGTGACCTCTGGGGAGCGGGGGACCACCAGGTTGCCTAAGGAGGGTTGAACCGGCCCAGGTCAGAAACAGAGCAGGTCAAAACTCCCGTGCTGATCAGGAGTGGGATCGTACCTGTGAATAGCCACTGCACTCCAGCCTGGGCAGCAGAGCAAGACCTCATCTCTGAAAACAAAACAAAACAAAACAAAACCAAGAATATTAAGTACCAATCTACAGGATTCTCTACTCAGTAAAAGGTGCTGTCTTTGCTTCCCAGGACTCTCCCTGCAGAGCCTCTGGGTCTCTGCGTTCTTCTCAGCTGGATTTTGTTTCAGCCTCACTGGCATTCAGAACACCCGGGTGCATGCTGAGCTGGGAGCAGGATGCCTCTGATAAGTCAGGGTGGGCTTTCTGAGGAGCGCATAGGTTGGTAAAAAGTGCCAATGCCTAATGACTGTTGTGATTACTCAATCACTTGAGGTTTTCCCCAGCCCTTGAGATCTGGGCTTTGTTGGCATCCGCTTTCTGGTTTGCAAGACCAAGCTCAGGGTTTGTCACCACATGCCCTTGGGTAGTGGGAGTGACCTTGAGATGCCTGGCAATTTTTTTCCTTACTCCTGCCAAGCCCCTTTGACAGGGGAAGGGGCTTTGCTTCCCAGCTTCCTCAGCCAGAGAGTGAGTGTACTCCAGGGCAGCGCTGTGCTATAGAGCTTCTGCCACAGTGCGGGCGTTCTCATCCGTGCTGTCCAGCGCAACAGCCACTTGCCGCATGTAGCTACTGAGCACTTGAGATGTGGCCATTGCGATTGAGGAACTGAATTCTAAATTGTCTTTCATTTTAATGTATTCTAATGTGCTTAGCACATGTGCTTACCATATTGGACAGCCCAGATCTCAAGGGTTGGGGAAAATGGGTCAGTGCAATACCTAACAGAGAGCATGCACAGTCCTAAGGAGAAGATGCCTAACTGAAGATGCCCACTGCGTAGGGTGAGGCCCTACATGGCTATGCAAGTCAAAGCCTGTTTGACCAAACTTGGCTGGCATCAAAACGATTTGAATAATGTTTGCAGGGAAACCCATTGCTGCTCTGTTCTGAGGTGGGCTTTAGTTACTAATTATTCTTTCATTTCCTTTAAAAATAGCAGACACCAAACTCCCTTCGCTGTGATTTAAGGAGCCACAGTGGTATAGCTTGAGAATGCAGTCACGTACCATATAACAGCATTTCAGTCAACAATGGACAGCATATATGACAGTCATCCCATAAGATTATAATGCCCTATTTTTACAGTACCGTTTCCATGTTTAGATGCACAAATACTTCCCACTGTGTTACCGTTGCCTACATTATTCAGTATGGTAACATGCTGTCCAGGTTTACAGCCTAGGAGCAATAGGCTGTGCCATTCAGCCTAGGTGTGTGGTAGGCCAGGCCATCTAGGTTTGTGTACGTTCAGTCTGTGATGTTTGCACAGCGATGCTCCTAGCCACCGAAAGGTCATCCTTCAGCTTTATTATCATCAAAGCATTTCAACTTCCTGTTTCCGCATCATCAGCTTCTATTAATAGCCACATGATTAAGTACAGATATGAAAATTATGTCAAGTACGAAATCTTTCTTACTTTAGGCAGAACTGCACAGATGAGATCGAAAACATTCATGTTGATAAATACTGCTTTTGAAGTATTTATTTGCTTAAGAGCCAAGCAAAGGATCTAAATAGAAATTCTCCAAAGAAACAGGAATAAGTCACTAGGGAGGTTGTTTCTGGAACTTTCCTGCCTGTTGAGGACCTGCCCTTGTAGCTGATGTCAGCAAGGATAGTGTATCATATTCCTTGACTTCCTCAGTATACTAGGGTCCTTACTTTTGTGTTTTAACACACACATACACACACACACAACACACATACACACAGGGTTTAGTGCAAATGCACTTCAGCAGAAAGGAAAGTCAGCTTCACCCGGGAAGCCAAGACAAACAGCTCTTGGAGCCAAGACACAGAGAGACTACACCCAGGGAATGCCCAGGTGTCCCTGGTGTCCCCATGCACACCTTTCTCTCTAGCTCCTTCCCACAGATGCTCCTCAGCCATCCCTGCGGCTGAAAGGAGTTGGGCTGCAGTGACTCCTGATGAAATGCAAAATTGCAGGACTCTCTTAAATGCTCTTTTATTTTGACATTTTAAAATGCTGTTCTGAGAAGTATAGAGAAGACTTAGGTAACAAAAGAGATGAGAAATAGCCAACATCTTGTTTGAAGTTCAGATTCCAAATTAGTGAGGCCTTTCACCAAATCCAGCTGGCCCTTCTTCTCTGTTTTCTGGACTGGATGTCTTTGGTTGCAGGAATATTGAACTAGACCCACATGGGCTGCAACAATGAAAGGGGTTGACTCACTCACCCACAAGCAGGCCTCAGAGGCGGATTGATGCAGGGATGTGGCGATTTTACCTAGAACCCTGTTTTCTTATTCTCTCCAGCTCTGCCCACCGTGGAGTCAGCCTCATCCTAAACTCCGCCTCTCTTCAGGGTTGTATGTTGGCCACTGGCAATTTCTGGTGCCACACACTTCCCCAGTTCAGAGGATGTGAAGGGGACATTCTTGTTGAAAGAGCGCCTTTTCCCAGAGCCCCCTTAGTTCTCAGTTGGACCACGTGTCTTCTCTTAAATCAGTAACTGGGGCTAAGACAATGCTGATGCCCCAAATCCCATGGTGAAATCAGGTTTTCCATAGACCCAGAGCTGTGAAGGAAGATGTAGACCTCCAAATAGAGATTGGGGTAATCACCCAGCAAAGGGTAGCTGTTAGATAGGAAACTGGAATCTCCCAGCTCTTTCTGTCATCTGCCAATCTCCCATTATATGCTTATAGATGTAGCTTTCTGCTAGAAAGGAGAAAATTCTCATTTTTTGCAATATGACTTTTACTCCTTTGCGACTCTTAATTCTTTGTTCCCCCTCCTCCCTCTTGTCCTTCCTTCCCCTCTTCTTTTCCTTCCTTCCTTCATTCCCCTTCTCCCTCTGTCCTCATTCCTTCTTCCTTTTTCTTATCTTCTCCCCTCTCCCCCTCTTTACCCCTTCTTCCTGTTTCCCCTTTCCTCTCTTTCCTTCCCTCCTCTCCCCCAGCTTCTCTTTCTCCCTGCTTATCCACCAGCCCCTCTTGATTGATGATCTAGTTGTTTTTCAACTTAACCTAACTGGTGGGATACAGTTAGATTTCTAACTAAATTAAATGCCTTCGTATCCTCCTGCTGCCCCCCAGGAAGAAGAAATGCCAGAGGTAGAAATTGACATTGATGATCATCTTGATGCAGACAGTGATGAAGAGAGAGCTTCAAAGTTACAGGTAAGCAGTTTTCAAAATTGAGAACCTTCTGATCATGGATACTTGAGAGTCTGGAGCTTGGCATGAACTGATTCCGCCCTGTGGCAGTATTGGCACCAGGACTTGGGCCATGGCTGTCTGCAGAGAGGAAAGCAATGGGCAGCTAAATGTTCAGCCTCTTAAACTGCCTCTCTGATGATAAAGCAGCTCTTGACTATAGTCAGTTCTCAAAGCGCCTTATGGGCATCACTTTCTCCAGCCTCATTTTCTTGGGAGAAACAGCTGATTCTGCTTCCAAAGATCCCCTTGCCAGGGAAGGGAAGTGATGCCCCACAGTTGTGTGAGAGGAAGAGAGACTGAGCTAGCACTGGACCATCCAAGCCCAGGGCTCTTGTCTCGCAGTTGTGGACTGTATCATTCATGAAATTAATTTCTAAATATGGTTGCTTATGACATACTTCTATTTAGTAGACTATCTTCTCATAGACAGTGCTCACCTC
>NW_022438085.1:0-18998 GCF_009761245.1 Sapajus apella | reverse complement strand
TTAGTTTCTTTGCATTTGGTTAGAACATGTTCTTTAAGTTCACAGAAGTTTCTTACTACCCACCTTCTGAAGTCTGATTCTGTCATTTCATCACACTCGTTCTCCCTCCAACTTTGTTCCCTTGCTGGTGAGGAGTTGTGATCCCTTTTAGGAGGAGAGGTGTTCTGGTTTTGGGTGTTTTCATCCTTTTTTCGCTGGTTTCTTCCCATCTGTAAGGATTTATCCACCTGTCGACTTTGTGGTTGTTGGCTTTCAGATTGGGTCTCACATCTTTCAGATTGACGGTCTGTTTGTTGATGATGAGGTTATTTCTGTTTCTTGGTTTCCTTCTGACAGCCTGGCCCCTCTGCTGTAGGTCTACTGAGGTTCACTCCAGGCCCTGCTTGCCTGGGGTTCACCTGCAGCAGCTGCTGAACAGCAAGGGTTGTTACCAGTTTTCTTCTTCTGCTATCTTTTTCCCAGAAGGATACCCGCCTAGTGTCAATCTGATCTCTCCCTATGAGGTGTGTTTTTGGATATATAGGGGTCAGGGAGCTGCTTGAGGAGACGGTCTCTTCTTTATAGGAGCTCAAACGGTGAGCTGTGAGCTCTATCGTTCATTCAGAGCTGCTGGGCAGGTACTTTTAGGTCTGCTGTAGCAGTACTCATAAACTGCTTTTTGTTCCCAGGTGCTCTGTCCCAGGGATTTAGGGCTTTATTTATGAGTTTCCGTTATGCTGCCACCTTCTTTTTTTTTTCTCTCCTTCAGAACTTCCCAGCCCAGCAAGGAGGCAGCCTAGTCACTGTCAGTCTATAGCAGCTTTGCTGAGCTGCTGTGGGCTCCGCCCAGCTGCCAAGTGAACTTCCCTGCAGTCCTGTTTATATGGGTGTAATAAGAACTGCTTTGGGGAAGGTGGCCCGCCTCTGTTGGGGCGGAGTATCTGCTGTGGCGGGTTGCCTTGGCAACGGCGGGCTGCCTGGGTAATGGCAGACGCCCCTCCCACACAGAGCTGGACCGTCCTGGGTTCAGCTGCGCTTGCTGTCAAACTCTCAATCCAGAGAGTTTCTGGTTGCTGTTCGTTTGTGGGGGTGGGGCCAGCCGAGCCTGATCCCCTGGCTCCC
Organism: Sapajus apella; assembly: GCF_009761245.1. NCBI lineage: Eukaryota > Metazoa > Chordata > Mammalia > Primates > Cebidae > Sapajus > Sapajus apella. The sequence continues at coordinate 17,897 of NW_022438085.1, read as the reverse complement.
TGCCTCAGAGCCTTTTTTAAATTGGTGTTCCAGTTGCCTGTTGAAGAGGCGCCAGGGTCTGTTTGTTTTCCCCTTCGGCCACTCACTGCGCTGGCTTAAACAGCGGCACTGAGGTTTGTGGCGCTTTTTTTTGTTTTTTCCCCTGGAATCTACTGTCCTGGTTCTCTGCTCAGTCCCCTTTCTGAGCCGGCGTATGGGCGAATTCCCGTGGCTCCAATCGCCAGCCAAAAGGGCCCACGGACTGGTGTATTTTGTATGGAGAAGCGCGGCTCCAGGGCGCCGACAAAGCAGCCGCGCGGGGCAAAGCGGGGGCGCTGGCCGGCACAGCCGCGCTGGCCGAAACAGCCGAGCTGGCGACCATGGAGCTCCTCTGCCCGGGAATTTCCTAGTCTGTGGGCAATAAAAACGCGGCGTTCACTCACCCTCTGCGCTTTCAGTGGGAGCTGCAATCCTGAGCTGTTCCTAAACGGCCATCTTGGATCCGGTCTCCCCAAACGCAGGTTTTAAAAGAAACGTGTTTCAAACTCGCTGATTCTAAACATAGAAGCAGCATCCTAAGGTGAACGAACACAAAGCAGAGCATTTTGTACTACACGTTTCTCATGTGATTTAAACGCAGTCTTCCTGCTAGTTCTCATATGACTGTATATGTCTGGAAATATCTGTTTCCAAATTCTCCAAAGAAAGGATTTCTGAACTGCTACACACACACATCAGTTTAACTCTGTAAGTTGATAGTAGAGCTTGACAACCATTCTGCTAGATAGCTGCGTTTTTGTTTTAGAGCAAGATATTTCTCATTACAGCCTATAGTCTCCTTCACTCTGGAATATCCAAACGCAGCTTTTAGAAGAAACGTGTTTCTAATCCCTGAATCTGAACATAGAGGCAACTTCCTAACGTGAGTGAACACAAAGCAGAACATCTTGAACTAGGCGCTTCTCCTATGTTTTAAACGCAGTCTTCCTGCTAGTTCTCATATGCCTGTATATGTCTGTAAATATCTGTTTCCAGATTCTCCAAAGCAAGGATTTCTGAACTGCTGCACACACAGATGAGTTTACCTCTGTAAGTTTATTCTACAGCTTAACAACCATTCGACTAGATAGCTGCATTTTTGTTTTAGATCAAGATATTTCTCATTACAGCCTACGGTCTCATTCACTCTGGAATATCCAAACGAAGCTTTTAAAAGAAACGTGTTTCTAACTTGCTGAATCTAAACATAGATGCAACTTCCTAAGGTGAACGAACACAAAGCAAAGCAGTTTGTACTAGACGTTTCTCCTGTGTTTTAAATGGAGTCTTACTGCTAGTTCTTATATGCGTGTATATGGCTGGAAATATCTGTTTCCAGATTCTCCAAAGAAAAGATCTGAACTGTTGCACACACACATCACTTTAACTCTGTAAGTTGATTCTACAGCTTAACAACCATTCTGCTAGATAGCTGTGTTTTTGTTTTAGATCACTATATTTCTCATTAAAGCCTATAGTCTCAGTCTCTCTGGAACATCCAACGCAGCTTTTAGAAGAAAAGTGTTTCCAACTCGCTGAATCTAAACATAGATGCAACTTCCTAAGGTGAACGAACGCAAGGCCGAATTGTTTCTTCTAGACGTTTCTCCTGTCTTTTAAACGCAGTCTTACGGCTATTTCTTATAGTCCTGTATATATCTGGAAATATAAGTTTCCAGATACTCCAAAGAAAAGATTTCTGAACTGCTGCACACACAAATCAGTTTAACTCTGTTAGTTGATTGTACAGCTTGACAATCATTCTGCTAGATCGCTGCGTTTTTGTTTGAGGTCAAGATATTTCCCATTACAGCCTATAGTCTCATTCATTCTGGAATATCCAAACGCAGGTTTTAAAAGAAACATGTTTCAAACTCGTTGAATCTAAACATAGATGCAGCATCCTAAGTTGAAAGAACACAAAGCAGAGAAGTTTGAACTAGACGTTTCTCCTGTGTTTTAAACGCAGTCTTCCTGCTAGTTCTCATATGACTGTATATGTTTTGAAATACCTGTTTCAAATTTCTCCAGAGAAAGGATTTCTGAACTGCTGCACACACACATCAGTTTAAGTCTGTAAGTTGATTCTACAGCCTAACAACCATTCTAAGAGATAGCTGCGTTTTTGTTTTAGATCAAGATATTTCTCATTACAGCCTACAGTCTCATTCACTCTGGAATATCCAAACGCAGCTTTTAAAAGAAACGTGTTTCTAAGTCGCTGAATCTAAACATAGATGCAACTTCCTAAGGTGAACGAACACAAAGCAGAGCAGTTTGTACTAGGCATTTCTCCTGTGTTTTAAATGGAGTCTTAGTGCTAGTTCTTATATGCCTGTAGATGGCTGGAAATATCTGTTTCCAGATTCTCCAAAGAAAAGATTTCTGAACTGTTGCACACACACATCACTTTAACTCTGTAAGTTGATTCTAGAGCTTAACAACCATTCTGCTAGATAGCTGCGTTTTTGGTTTAGATCAATATATTTCTCATTAAAGCCTATAGACTCAGTCACTCTGGAATATCCAAACGCAGCTTTTAGAAGAAAAGTGTTTCCAACTCGCTGAACCTAAACATAGATGCAACTTCCTAAGATGAGCGAACACAAAGCAGAGCAGTTTGAAATACACGTTTCTCCTGTGTTTTAAACGCAGTCATACTGCTAGTTCTTATATGCCTGTGTATGGCTGGAAGTATCTGTTTCCAGAATCTCCAAAGAAAAGATTGCTGAACTGCTGCACACACACGTCAGTTTAACTGTATATGTTGATTGTACAGCTTGACAACCATTCTGCCAGAAAGCTGCGTTTTTCTTTTAGAGCAAGATATTTCTGATTACTGCCTACAGTGTCTTCCACTGTGGAATATCCAAATGCAGCTTTTAGAAGAAACGTGTTTCTAACTGGATGAATCTAAACACAGGTGCAACTTCTTAAGGTGAACGAACACAAATCACAGCACTTTGAACTAGATGTTTCTCCAGAGTTTTCAACCATTTCTTACTGCTAGTTCTTATATACCTGTATATGGCTGCAAATATCTGTTTCCAGATTCTCCAAAGAAAATATTTTTGAACTGCTGCACACACACATCAGTTTAACTCTGTAAGTTGATTGTCCAGCTTGACAAGCATTCTTCTAGACAGCTGCGTTTTTGTTTTAGAGCAAGATATTTCTCATTACATCCTCTAGTCTCAGTCACTCTGGAATATCCAAACACAGCTTATAGAAGAAACGTGTTTCCAACTCGCTGATTCTAAACATAGATGCAACTTCCTAAGGTGAACGAACACAAGGCAGAGTTGTTTGTACTAGACGTTTCAACTGTGTTCTAAATGGAGTCTTACTGCTAGTTCTTATATGCATGTATATGGCTGGAAATATCTGTTTCCAGATTCTCCAAAGAAAATATTTCTGAACTGTTGCACACACACATCAGTTTAACTCTGTAAGTTGATTCTACAGCTTAACAACGATTCTGCTAGGTAACTGCGTTTTTGTTTCAGAGCAAGATATTTCTCTTTACAGCCTATAGTCTCTTTCACTCTGGAATATCCAAACGCAGCATTTAGAAGAAACCTGTTTCTAACTCGCTGAATCTAAACATAGATGCAACTTCCTAAGGTGAACGAACACAAAGCAGAGCAGTTTGAAATGGACGTTTCTCCTGTGTTTTAAACGCAGTCTTACTTCTATTTCTTACATGCCTGTATATGGCTGGAAATATCTGTTTCCAGATTCTCCAAAGAAAGGATTTCTAAACCGCTGCACACACACATCAGTTTAACTCTGTAAGTTGATTGTACAGCTTAAGAACCATTCTGTTAGATAGCTGCACTTTGGTTTAGACCAAGATATTTCTCATTACAGCCAATAGTCTAAGTCACTCTATAATATCCAAACGCAGCTTTTAGAAGAAACGATTTTCTAACTCGCTGAATCTAAACAAAGATGCATCTTCATAAGGTGAGCGAACACAAAGCAGAGCAGTTTAAAATACACGTTTCTCCTGTGTTTTAAACGCAGTCTTACTGCTAGTTCTTAAATGCCTGTGTATGGCTGGAAATACCTGTTTCCAGAATCTCCAAAGAAAGGATTGCTGAACTGCGGCACACACACGTCAGTTTAACACTATATGTTGATTGTACAGCTTGACAACCATTCTGCTAGAAAGCTGCGTTTTTCTTTTAGAGCAAGATATTTCTGATTACAGCCTACAGTCTCATTCACTTTGGAATATCCAAATGAAGCTTTTACAAGAAACGTGTTTCTAACTGGCTGAATCTAAACATGCAAATTCCTAAGGTGAGCGGACACAAAGCAGAGCAGTTTGAACTAGACTTTTCTCCTGTCTTTTAAATACAGTCTTACTGCTATTTCTTATAGGCCTGTATATGGCTGGAAATATAAGTTTCCAGATTCTGCAAAGAAAAGATTTCTGAACTGTTGCACACACACATCACTTTAACTCTGTAAGTTGATTCTACAGCTTAACAACCATTCTGCTAGATAGCTGCGTTTTTGGCTTAGAACAATATATTTCTCATTAAAGATTAAAGTCTCAGTCACTCTGGAATGTCCAAACGCAGCTTTTAGAAGAAAAGTGTTTCCAACTCTCTGAATCTAAACATAGATGCAACTTCCTAGGGTGAGCGAACACAAAGCAGAGCAGTTTGAAATACACGTTTCTCCTGTGTTTTAAACGCAGACTTACTGCTAGTTTTTATATGCCTGTGTATGGCTGGAAATATCTGTTTCCAGAATCTCCAAAGAAAGGATTGCTGAACTGCAGCACACACACGTCAGTTTAACTCTATATGTTGATTGTACAGCTTGACAACCATTCTGCTAGAAAACTGCGTTTTTCTTTTAGAGCAAGATATTTCTGATTACAGCCTACAGTCTCATTCACTTTGGAATATCCAAATGCAGCTTTTACAAGAAACGTGTTTTCTAAACACAGATGCAACTTCCTAAGGTGAACGAAAACAAAGCAGAGCAGTTTGAAATGGACGTTTCTCCTGTGTTTAAACGCAGTCTTACTTCTAGTTCTTATATGCCTGTATATGGCTGGAAATATCTGTTTCCAGATTCTCCAAGGAAAGTATTTCTGAACCGCTGCACACACACATCAGTTTAACTCTGTAAGTTGATTGTACAGCTTAAGAACCATTCTGCTAGATAGCTGCGTTTTTGTTTGAAGTCAAGATATTTCTCATTACAGCCTATAGTTTCATTCACTCTGGAATATCCAAACGCAGGTTTTAAAAGAAACGTGTTTCAAACTCGCTGAATCTAAACATAGATGCAGCACCCTAAGTTGAAAGAACACAAAGCAGAGAAGTTTGAAATAGACGTTTCTCATGTGTTTTAAATGCAGTCTTCCTGCTAGTTCTCATATGACTGTATATGTCTGGAATGATCTGTTTCCAAATTCTCCAAAGAAAGTATTGCTGAACTGCTGCAAACACATGTCGGTTTAACACTATATGCTGATTGTACAGCTTGACAACCATTCTGCTAGAAAGCTGCGTTTTTCTTTTAGAGCAAGATATTTCTCGTTACAGCCTATAGTCTCAGTCCCTCTGGAAGATCCAAACACAGCTTATAGAAGAAACGTGTTTCCAACTCGCTGAATCTAAACAAAGATGCAACTTCCTAAGGTGAACGAACACAAGGCAGAGTTGTTTGTATTAGACGTTTCTCCTGTGTTTTAAATGGAGTCTTACTGCTAGTTCTTATATGCATGTATATGGCTGGAAATATCTGTTTCCAGATTCTCCAAAGAAAAGATTTATGAACTGTTGCACACACACGTCAGTTTAACACTGTAAGTTGATTCTACGGCTTAACAACCATTCTGCTAGGTAGCTGCGTTTCTGTTTCAGAGCAAGATATTTCTTATTACAGCCTATAGTCTCTTTCACTCTGGAATATCCAAACGCAGCATTTAGAAGAAACGTGTTTCTAACTCGCTGAATCTAAACATAGATGCAACTTCGTAAGGTGAGCGAACACAAAGCAGAGCAGTTTGAACTAGACGTTTCTCCTGTGTTTTAAACACAGTCTTACTGCTATTTCTTATAGGCCTGTATATGTCTGGAAATATAAGTTTCCAGATTCTCCAAAGAAAAGATTTCTGAACTGCTGCACACACAAGTCAGTTTAACTCTGTTAGTTGATTGTACAGCTTGACAACCATTCTGCTAGATAGCTGCGTTTTTGTTTGAGGTCAAGATATTTCTCATTACAGCCTATAGTCTCATTCACTCTGGAATATCCAAATGCAGGTTTTAAAAGAAACGTGTTTCAAACTCGCTGAATCTAAACATAGATGCAGCATCCTAAGTTGAAGGAACACAAAGCAGAGAAGTTGGAAATAGTCGTTTCTCATGTGTTTTAAACGCAGTCTTCCTGCTAGTTCTCATATGACTGTATATGTCTGGAAATATCTGTTTCCAAATTCTCCAAAGAAAGGACTTCTGAACTGCTACACACACACATCAGTTTAACTCTGTAAGTTGATTGTAGAGCTTGACAACCATTCTGCTAGATAGCTGCGTTTTTGTTTTAGAGCAAGATATTTCTCATTAGAGCCTATAGTCTCAGTCACTCTGGAATATCCAAACGCAAGTTTTAGAAGAAACGTGTTTCCATCTCGCTGAATCTAAACATAGATGCAACTTCCTAAGGTGAATCAACACAAAGCAGTGGATTTTGAAATAGTCGTTTCTCCTGTGTTTTAAACGGAGTCTTACTGCTGGTTCTTATATGCATGTATATTGGCTGGAAATATCGCTTTCCATATTCTCCAGAAAAGGATTTCAGAACTGCTGGAGAAACACATCAGTTTAGCTCTGTAAGTTGATTCTACACCTTAACAACCATTCTGATAGATAGCGGCGTTTTTGTTTTAGAGCAAGCTATTTCTCATTACAGCCCCCAGTCTCATTCACTCTGGAATATTCAAACGCAGCTTTCAAAAGAAAAGTGTTTCTAACTCTCTGAATGTAAACATAGGTGCAACTTCCTAAGGTGAACGAACACAAAGCAGAGCAGTTTGAACTAGACGTTTCTTCTGTGTTTTAAACGCATTCTTACTGCTAATTCTTACATGCCTGTATACGGCTGGAAATACCTGTTTCCAGATTCTCCAAGGAAAGAATTTCGGACCTGCTGAACACACATCAGTTTAACTCTGTAAGTTGATTCTACATCTTAACAGCCATTCTGCTAGATAGCTGCGTTTTTGTTTTTGAGCAATATATTTCTCATTACAGCCTACAATCTCATTCACTCTGGAATATCCAAACGCAGCTTTTAGAAGATACGTGTTTCTAACTCGCTGAATATAAACATAGATGCAACTTCCTAAGGTGAGCGAACACAAAGCAGAGCAGTTTGAACTAGACGTTCCTCCTGTGTTTTAAACACAGACTTACTGCTAGTTCTTATATGCCTGTATATTGCTCAAAATATCTCTTTCCATATTCTCCAAAAAAGGATTTCTGAACTGCTGCACACACACATCAGTTTAACTCTGTAAGTTGATTCTACAGCTGAACAGCCATTCTGCTAGATAGCTGCGTTTTTGTTTTAGAGCAACAAATTTCTCATTACAGTCTATAGTCTCAGTAATTCTGGAATACCCAAACGCAGCTTTTAGAAGAAATGTGTTTCCAACTCGCTGAATCTAAACATGGATGCAGCTTCCTAAGGTGAACGAACTCAAAGCAGAGCACTTTGAAATAGACGTTTCTCCTGGGTTTTAAACAAAGTCTTACTTATAGTTCTCATATGCCTGTATATGGCTGGAAATACCTGTTTCCAGATTCTCCAAAGAAAAGATTTCTGAACTGCTGCAAACACACATCAGTTTAACTCTCTAAATTGATACTACAGCTGAACAACCATTCTGCTAGATAGCAGCTTTTTTGTTTTACAATAAGATATTTCTCATTACATCCTATAGTCATGTGAGCGAACCCAAATGAGAGCAGTTTGAACTAGACGTTTCTCCTGTGATTTGAACGCAGTGCTACTGCTAGAGGTTATATGCCTGTATATGGCTGGAAATTTCTGTTTCCGAATTCTCCAAAGACAAGATTTCGGAACTGCTGCACACACACATCAGTTTAACACTGTAACTTGATTCTACAGTTTGACAACCATTCTGCTAGATAGCTGCGTTTTTGTTTTAGAGCAAGATATTTCTTATCACAGCTTACAGTCTCATTCACTGTGTAATAAACAAACGCAGTTTTTAGAAGAAACGTGTTTCTAACTCGCTGAATCTAAACATAGATGCAACTTCCTAAGCTGAACGAACATAAAGCACAGCAGTTTGAGGTACACGTTTCTACTGTGTTTTAAACGCAGTCTTACTGCTAGTTCTTATATGCCTGTATATGGCTGGAAATATCTGTTTGCAGATTCTCCAAAGAAAAGATTTCCTAACTGCTGCACACACACATCAGTTTAACTCTGTAAGTTGATTTTACAGTTTGACAACCATTCTACTAGAAAGCTGCGTTTTTGTTTTAGAGCAAGATATTTCTCATTACAGCCTACAGTCCCATTCACTCTGGAATATCCAAACGCAAGTTTTAGAAGAAACGTGTTTCCATCTCGCTGAATCTACACATGGATGCAAATTCCTAAGGTGAACGAATACAAAGCAGAGGATTTTGAAATAGTTGTTTCTCCTGTGTTTTAAACGCAGTCTTGCTGCTAGTTCTTATATGCCTGTATATGGCTGGAAATATCTGTTTGCAGATTCTCCAAAGAAAAGGTTTCCGAACTGCTGCACACAAACATCAGTTTAAATCTGTAAGTCGATTTTACAGTTTGACAACCATTGTGCTAGAAAGCTGCGTTTTTGTTTTAGAGAAGATATTTCTCATGACAGCCTACAGTCTCACTCACTCTGGTATGTCCAAACGCATCTTTTAGGAGAAACGTGTTTCTAACTCTTTGAATCTAAACATAGATGCAGCTTGGTAAGGTGAAAGAAAACAAAGCAAAGCAGTTTGAACTAGACGTTTCTCCTGTGTTTTAAACAGAGTCTTACTGGTAGTCCTCATATGCCTGTATATGGCTGGAAATACCTGTTTCTCTATACTCCAAAGAAAGGATTTCTGAACTGCTGCACACACACATGAGTTTAACTCTGTACGTTGGTTCTACAGCTTAACAACCATTCTGCTATATATCTGTGTTTTTGTTTTAGAGCAAGATATTTCTCATTACACTCTATTGTCTCAGTCACTGTGGAATATCCAAATGCAGCTTTTAGAAGAAACGTTTTTCTAACTCGCTGAATCTGAACATAGATGCAACTACCTAAGGTCAGCGAACAGAAAGCAGAGCAGTTTGAACTAGACGTTACTTCTGTGTTTTAAACGCAGTCTTCCCGCTAGTTCTTAAATGGCTGTATATGGCTGGAAATATCTGTTTCCAGATTCTCCAAAGAAAGGATTTCTGAACTGCTGCACACACACATCAGTTTACCTCTGTTAGTTGACTGTACAGCTTGTCAACCATTCTGCTAGATAGCTGCGTTTTTGTTTTCGAGCAAGGTATTTCTCATTACAGCCTATTTTTGCATTCACTCTGGAATATCCAAACGCAGCTTTCAGCAGAAACGTGTTTCGAACTCGCTGAATCTAAACATAGATGCAACTTCCTAAGGTGAACGAACACAAAGCAGAGCAGTTTCAAATAGACGTTTCTCCTGTACTTTAAACGCAGTCTTACTGCTTGTTCTTATATGCCTGTATATGGCTGGAAATATGTGTTTCCAGATTCTCCAAAGAAAGGATTTCTCAACTGCTGCACTCACACATCAGTTTAACTATGTAAGTTGATTGTACAGGTTGACAACCATTCTGCTAGATAGCTGCGTTTTTGTTTTAGAGCAAGATATTTCTCATTACAAACTATACTCACATTCACTCTGGAAATATAAAAGCAGGTTTAAGAAGAAACTTGTTTCTAACTCACTGAATCTATGTATATATGCAACTTCCTTAGATGAACGAAAAGAAAGCAGAGCACTTTGAAACAGACGTTTCTCCTGTGTTTTAAACACAGTCATAATGCTAGTTCTTACTCGCCGCTCTATGGCTGGGAATATCTGTTTCCAGATTCTCCAAAGAAAGGACTTCTGAACTGCTGCACACACACATCAGTTTAACTCTGTACGTTGATTGCACACCTTGACAACCATTCTGCTAGATAGCTACTTTTTGTTTTAGAGCAAGGTATTTCTCATTGCAGCCTATACTCCCATTCACCCTGGAATATCTAAACGCAGCTTTCAGCAGAAACGTGTTTGTAACTCGCTGAATCTAAACATGGATGAAACTTCCTAAGGTGAACGAACACAAAGCAGAGCAGATTGAAATAGTCTTTTCTCCTGTGTTTTAAATGCCGTCTTACTCCTAGTTCTTATATGCCTGTATGACTGGAAATATATGTTTCGATATTCTCCAGAGAAAGGACTTCTGAACTGCTGCACACACACATCAGTTTAACTCTGTAAATTGATTCTACACCTTAACAACCATTCTGCTAGATAGCGGCGTTTTTGTTTTAGAGCAAGTTATTTCTCATTACAGTCCCCAGTCTCATTCACTCTGGAATATTCAAACGCAGCTTTTAGAAGAATAGTGTTTCTAACTCGCTGAATCTAAACATAGATGCAATTTCCTAAGGTGAACGAACACAAAGCAGAGAAGTTTGAGCTAGACGTTTCTCCTGTGTTGTAAACGCATTCTTACTGCCAGTTCTTACATGCCTGTATACGGCTGGAAATATCTGTTTCCACATTCTCCAAGGAAAGGATTTCGGACCTGCTGAACACACGTCAGTTAAACTCTGTAAGTTGATTCTACATCTTAACAACCATTCTGCTAGATAGCTGCGTTTTTGTTTTCAGCAAGGTATTTCTCATTACAGCCTACAATCTCATTCCCTCTGGAATATCCAAACGCAGCTTTTAGAAGAAACGTGTTTCTAACTCGCTGAATATAAACATAGATGCAACTCCCTAAGGTGAACGAACACAAAGCAGAGCAGCTGGAACTAGACGTTTGTCCTGTGTTTTAAACGGAGTCTTACTGCTAGTTCTTATATGCCTCTATGTGGCTGGAAATATCTGTTTCCAGATTCTCCAAAGAAAAGATTTCTGAATTGCTGCACATGCACATCAGCTGTACTCTGTAAGTTGATTGTACAGCTTGATAACCATTCTGCTAGATAGCTGTGTTTTTGTTTTAGAGCAAGATATTTCTCATTACAGCCTACATTCTCATTCATTCTGGAATATCCAAATGCAGCTTTTAGAAGAAACGTGTTTCTAACTCGCTGAATCTAAACATAAATGCGACTTCCTAACGTGAACGAACGCAAAGCAGAACAGTTTGAGCTAGCCGTTTCTCCTGTGTTGTAAACGCAGTCTTACTGCTTGTTCTTATATGCCTGTATATGGCTGGAAATATCTGTTTGCAGATTCTCCGAAGAAAAGATTTCCGAACTGCTACTAAAACTCATCAGTTTCACTCTGTAAGTTTATTGTAGAGCTTAACCACCATTCTGCAACATAGCTGCGTTTTTGTTTTAGAGCAAGATATTTCTCATTACAGCGTACAGTCTCACTCACTCTGGAATATCCAAATGCAGCCTTTAGAAGAAACGTGTTTCTAACTCGCTGAATCTAAATATAGATGCAACTTCCTAAGGTGAACGAACACAAAGCAAAGCACTTTGAACCAGACCTTTCTCCTGTGTTTTAAACACACTGTTACTGCTAGTTCTTATATGCCGGTATATGGATGGAAATACCTATTTCCAGATTCTCCAAAGAAAGGGTTTCACAACTGCTGCATACCCACATCAGTTTAACTCTGTAAATTGATTCTACAACTTAACAACCATTTTTCTAGATAGCTGCGTTTTTGTTTTAGAGTAAGCTATTTCTCATTACACCCTACAGTCTCATTCTCTCTGGAATATCCAAACGCAGCTTTTAGAAGAAACGTGTTTCTACCTCGCTGAATCTAAGCATAGATGCAACATCCTAAGGTGAACGAACACAACGCAGAGCAGTTTGAACAAGACGTTTCTCCTGTGTTTTAAACGCAGTCTTACTGCCAGTTATTGTATGCCTGCATATGGCTGGAAATACATGTTTCCCTATACTCCAAAGAAAGGATTTCTGAACTGCTGCACACACATGAGTTTATCTCTGTTCGTTGGTTCCACAGCTTAACAACCATTCTGCTAGATAGCTGCGTTTTTGTTTTAGAGCAAGATATTTCTCATTACAGTCTATTGTCTCAGTCACGGTGGAACATATAAATGCAGCTTTTAGAAGAAACGTTTTTCTAACTCGCTGAATCTGAACAAAGATGCAACTACCTAAGGTGAGCGAACACAAAGCAGAGTAGTTTGAACTAGACGTTCCTTCTGTGTTTTAAACGCAGTCTTACCGCTAGTTCTTATATGGCTGTATGTAGCTGGAAATATCTGTTTCCAGATTCTCCAAAGAAAGGATTTCTGAACTGCTGCACACACACACATCAGTTTACCTCTGTAAGTTGATTGTACAGTTTGACAACCATTCTGCTATATAGCTGCGTTTTTGTTTTGGAGCAAGATATTTCTCATTACATCCTATAGTCTCCTTCAAGCTGGAATATCCAAACGCAGCTTTTAGAAGAAACGTGTCTGTAACTCGCTGAATATAAAGATTGATGCAACTTCCTAAGGTGAACGAACACAAAGCAGAGAAATTTGAAACAGACGTGACACTTGTGTTTTAAATGCAGTCTTACTGCTCGTTCTTACATGCCTCTATATGCCTGGAAATATCTGTTTCCAGATTCTCCAAAGATAGGATTTCTGAACTGCTGCACAAACACATCAGTTTAACTCTGTAAGTTGATTTTTCAGCTTGACAACCTTTCTTCTATATAGGTGCGTTTTTTTTTAGAGCAAGATATTTCTCATTACAGCCTATAGTCAGGTGAGCGAACCCAAGGTAGAGCAGTTTGAAATACACTTTTCTCCTGTGTTTTAAACGCAGTCTTACTGCTAGTTCTTATATGCCTGTATATGGCTGGAAATATCTGTTTCCAGATTCTCCAAAGAAAAGATTTCTGAACTGCTCACACACACATCAGTATAACTCTGTAAGTTGGTTGTACAGCTTGACAACCATTCTGCTAGATATCTGCATTTTTGTTTTAGGGCAAGAATTTCTCATTACAGCCTACAGTCTCATTCACACAGGAATATCGAAACGCAGCTTTTAGAAGAAAAGTGTTTCTAACTCGCTGAATCTAAACAGAGATATAACTTCCTAAGTTGCGCGAACACAAAGCAGAGCAGTTTGAACTAGACATTTTTCCTGTTTTTTAAACGCAGTCTTTCTGCTAGTTCTTATATACCTGTATGTGGCTGGAAATCTCTGTTTCCATAATCGCCAAAGAAAGGATTTCTGAACTGCTTCACACACACATCAGTTTAACTGAAAGTTGATACTACAGCTTAACAACCATTCTTCTAGATAGCTGCGTTTTTGTGTTAGAGCAAGATATTTCGCATTACAAACTACAGTCTCAGTCACTCTGGAATATCCAAACGTAGCTTTTGGAAGCAACGTGTTTCTAACTCTGTAAACCTAAACATAGTTGCAACATCCTAAGGTGAGCGAACACAAAGCAGTGCTGTTGAACTAGACGTTTCTCCTGTGTTTTAAACGCAGACTAACTGCTGGTTCTTATATGCCTGTATAAGGCTGGAAATATCTGTTTCCAAATTCTCCAAAGAAAGGATTTCTGAACTGCTACACGCACACATCAGTTTAACTCTGTAAGTTGATAGTAGAGCTTGACAACCATTCTGCTAGATAGCTGCGTTTTTGTTTTAGAGCAAGATATTTCTCATTACAGCCGATAGTCTCAGTCACTCTGGAATATCCAAACGCAGCTTTTAGAAGAAACGTGTTTCTAATCCCTGAATCTGAACATAGAGGCAACTTCCTAACGTGACCGAACACAAAGCAGGACAGCTTGAACTAGACGTTTCTCCTGTGTTTTAAACGCAGTCTTCCTGCTAGTTCTCATATGCCTGTATATGTCTGGAAATATCTGTTTCCAGATTCTCCAAAGAAAGGGTTTCTGAACTGCTGCACACACACATCAGTTTAACTCTGTAAGTTCATTCAACAGCTGAACAACCATTCTGCTAGATAGCAGCTTTTTTGTTTTACAATAAGATATTTCTCATTAGAGCCTATAGTCATGTGAGCGAACCCAAAGGAGAGCCCTTTTTACTAGACGTTTCTCCTGTGTTTTAAATGCACTCTGACTGCTAGTTCTTATATGCCTGTATACGGCTGGAAATATCTGTTTCCAGATTCTGCAAACAAAGGATTTCACAACTGCTGCACACACACATCAGTATAACTCCATAAGTTTATTGTACAGCTTGACAACCATTCTTGTAAATAGCTGCGTTTTTGTTTTAGAGCAAGATATTTCTCATTACAGCCTACAGTCTCATTCACTCTGGAATATCCAAACGCAGCTTTTAGAAGAAACGTTTTTCTAACTCGCTGAATCTAAACATAGATGCAACTTCCTAAGGTGAACGAACACAAAGCAGAGCACTCTGACCTTGACGTTTGTCATGTGTTTTAAAGGCAGTCTTACTCCTAGTTCTTGTATCCCTGTATATGGCTGGAAATATCTGTTTCCAGATTCTCCAAAGAAAGGATTTCTGAACTGCGGCACACACAGATTAGTTTAACTCTGTAAGTTGATTGTACAGCTTGGCAAGCATTCTGCTAGATTGCTGCATTTTTGTTTTAGAGCAAGATATTTCTCATTACAGCCTATAATCTCATTCACTTTGGATTATCCATACACAGCTTTTAGAAGACACGTGTTTCTAACTCGCTGAATCTAAACATAGATGCAACTTCCTAAGGTGAGCGAAGACAAAGTAGGGTTGTTTGAACTAGACGTTTCTCCTATGTTTTAAACGCAGACTTACTGCTAGTTCTTATATGCCTGTATATGCCTGGAAATATCTGTTTCCAGATTCTCCAAAGAAAGGATTTCTGAACTGCTGCGCACACACATCAGTTTAACTCTGTAAGTTGGTTCTACAGCTTAACAACCATTCTGCTATATAGCTGCGTTTTTGTTTTAGAGCAAGATATTTCTCATTACAGACTATAGTCTCAGTCAGTCTGGAATATCCAAACGCAGCCTTTAGAAGATACGTGTTTCTAACTCGCTGAATCTAAACATAGATGCAACTTCCTAAGGTGAACGAACACAAAGCAGAGAAGTTTGTAATAGGCGTTTCTCCTGGGTTTTAAACACAGTCTTACTTATAGTTCTCATATGCTTGTATATGGCTGGAAATACCTGTTTCCAGATTCTCCAAAGAAAAGATTTCTTAACTGCTGCAAACACATATCAGTTTAACTCTGTAAGTTGATGCTACAGCTTAACAACCATTCTGCTAGATAGCAGCTTTTTTGTTTTACAACAAGATATTTCTAATTACAGCCTATAGTCAAGTGAGAGAACCCAAATCAGAGCATTTTGAACTAGACGTTTCTCCTGTGATTTAAACGCAGTGTTACTGCTAGTTCTCATATGCCTGTATATGGCTGGAAATATCTGTTTCCAGATTCTCCAAAGAAAGGATTTCACAACTGCCACACACACACACAACTGTTTAACTCTGTAAGTTCATTGTACACCTTGACAAACATTCTGCTAGATAGCGACGTTTTTGTTTTAGAACAAGATATTTCTCATTACAGCCTATAGCCTCATTCACTTTGGAATATCCAAACGCAGCTTTTAGAAGAAAAGTGTTTCTAACTCGCTGAATAAAAACATACATGCAACTTCCTAAGGTGAACGAACACAAAGCAGAGCAGTTTGAAACAGACGTTTCCCCTGTGTTTTAAATGCAGTCTTACTGCTAGTTCTTATATGCCTATATATGGATGGAAATATCTGTTTCCTGATTCTCCAAAGAAATGATTTCTTAACTGCTGCACACACACATCAGTTTAACTCTGTAAGTTGATTGTACAGCTTGACAACCATTCTGTTAGATAGCTGTCTTTTTGTTTTAGAGCAAGATATTTCTCATTACAGCCTTCAGTTGCATTCACTCCTTAATATCCAAACACAGCTTTTGGAAGAAACATGTTTCTAACTCGCTGAATCTAAACATAGATGCACTTCCTAAGGTGAACGAACACAAAGCAGAGCAGTTTGAAATAGTCGTTTCTCCTGTGTTTTAAAAGCAGTCTTACTGCTAGTTTTCATATGCCTGTATATGACTGGAAATATCTGTTTCCAGATTCTCCAAAGAAAGGATTTCTGAACTGATGCACACCCACATCAGTTTATCTCTGTAAGTTGATTCTACMGCTTAACAACCATTCTGCTAGATAGCTGCGTTTTTGTTTTAGAGCAAGATGTTTCTTATTACAACCTATACTCTCAGTCACTCTGGAATATCCAAACGCAGCTTTTAGAAGAAACGTGTTTGTAACTCTCTGAATCTAAACAGAGATCCAACTTCCTAATCTGAGTGAACACAAAGCAGAGCAGTTGAACTAGACATTTCTCCTGGGTTTTAAACGCAGCCTTACTGCTATTTCTTATATGCCTGTATATGGCTCGAACTATCTGTTTCCAGATTCTCCAAAGAAAGGATTTCTGAACTGCTGCACACACACATCAGTTGAACTGCGTAAGTTGATTGTACATCTTGACGACAATTACACTAGGTAGCTGTTTTCTTGTTTTAGAGCAAGGTATTTCTCATTACAGACTACAGTCTCATTCACTCTCGAATATCCATTCGCTGGTTTTAGAAAAAACGTGTTTCTAACTCTCTGAATCTAAACAGAGATATAACTTCCTAAGGTGATAGAACACAAAGCAGAGCAGTTTGAACAAGACTTTTCTCCTGTGTTTTAAACGCAGTCTTACTGCTAGTTCTCACATGCCTGTAAATGGCTGAAAAAATCTGTTTCCATATTCTCCAAAGAAAGGATTTCTGAACTGCTGTACACAAATATCATTTTAACTCTGTAAGTTGATTCTACAGCTTAAGAACAATGCTGCTAGATAACTGCGTTTTTGTTTTAGAGCAAGATATTTCTCATTACACCCTATAGTCTCATTCACTCTAGAATATCCAAACGTAGCTTTTAGAAGAAACATTTTTCTAACTTGCTGAATCCAAACATAGATGCAGCGTTCTAAAGTAAACGAACACAAAGCAGAGCAGTTTGAACTTGACGTTTGTTCTGTGTTTTTAGGCAGTCTTACTGCTGGGTCTTATATGCCTGTATATGGCTGGAATTATGTGTTTCCAGATTCTCCAAAGAAAGGATTTCTGAACTGCTGCAAACACTCATCAGTTTAACACTGTAACTTGATTCTACAGCTTAAGAACCATTCTGCTAGATAGCTACGTTTTTGTTTTAGAAGAAGACATTTCTGATTACAGCCTATAGTCTCAGTCACTCTGGAATATCCAAAGGCAGCTTTCAGAAGAAACGTTTTTCTAACTCGCTGAATCTAAACATAGATGCAACTTCCTTAGGTGAACGAACACAAAGCAGAGCAGTTTGAATAAGACATTTCTAATTTGTTTTAAACGCAGTCTTACTGATAGCTCTTTTTTTTCCCATTTATTTATTTTATTGCATTTTAGGTTTGGGGGTACATGTGAAGAACATGCAAAATTGTTGCATAGGAACACACGTGGCAGTGTGATTTGCTCCCTTCCTCCCCATAACCTACATCTGGCATTTCTCCCCTTGCTATCTC
>NW_022438084.1:0-18932 GCF_009761245.1 Sapajus apella | reverse complement strand
GGGTGCAGGGATCACGAGTGTCATCCCAGCACTCTGGAAGGCCAAGGCGGGAGGATCACTTGAGATCAAGAGTTCAAGACCAGTCTGGGAAAACAGCGAGACCCCCATGTCTACAAAAAATATAAAAATTAGCTGGCGTGGTGGCACGTGCCTGTGGTCCCAGCTACCCAGGGCGCTGAGGTGGGAGGATCGCTTGAGCCCAGGAGTTTGAGGCCGCAGTGAGCCAGCCATGATTGCACCACTGCACTCAAGCATGGGAGACAGACTCAGACCCTGTCTTTCTCTCTCTCTCTCTCTCTTTCTCTCTCTCTCTCTCTCTCTCTCTCTCTCACACACACACACACACACACGTTAAATTTGTTGGATTATACATTTAGGGATTGATCACCTTTGGTTATAAAATATTTAAGGTTACAGGAACAAGTTAATAACTAAATAAAGACCCAATACTAATAGCCTGGCACAAACTGTTCACAATCCTTTATAAGAGACAACACTGTTCTTAATAGCCTATATAAACAAACATTAAGTAATCCTATTTGCACGTTAATGTGCTGGGATCACAGGTGTGATTACTTAATCCCAGCACACTGGGAGGAAGAGAAGGGCAGATCACTTGAGGCCAGAAGTTGGACAGCAGGATGGCCAACATGGTGAAACCCAGTCTCTACTAAAAATACAAAAATATAGCTTTGCACAGTGGCAGTATTGTAGCCAATGAGGTTTATCCAAGGTGTGATTATTGCTAATTGAAAACTTTTCCCAATACCCCGCCATGATGACTGGAAATATAGTCGGCATTGGCAATTTTTGGCAGTCTCTATGGGGAAGGAATAAAATAAATTAAATAAAAAAAATAAAATGGAATAGAAATACAAAAAAATTAGCCGGGTGTGGCGGTACACACCTGTATTCCCAGCTACTTGGGAGGTTGTTGAGGCAGGAGAATCCTTAAACCCAAGAAGCAGAGGATGTAGTGAGCCGAGATCATGTCATTGCGACTACAGTAAAACTCCGTCTCAAAATTTTTTTTTCTTCGAAACAGGTGCATTCCTCCTCTTGCTTTCTGAGGACTCCTTGCTCTGTCACTTAGTAGTGGCTAAAAAATTCTCTTAGTGTCAGTAGACTCTGCGACTCACCATAAATTCCATTTCGTGTGAGATCCAAAATCCTGTTGTTGGGGTCTGGGACAAGACCCCTTTGCTGGTGACAAAAATATACAAATTCTTTTGTTTTCTATTTTTTGAGACAGAGTCTTGCTCTGTTGCCCAGGCTGGAGGGAAATGGTGTAATCTCGAATCACTGCATCCTGTGCCTCCCAGGTTCAAGCAATTTTCCAGCCTCAGCCACCCAAGTAGCTGGGATTACAAGCGCCTGCCACCACGCCTGGCTAATTTTTGAATTTCTAGTAGAGATAGGATTTTCCAATGTTGGCCAGGCCAGTCTCGAACTCCTGGCCTCAGGTGATCCACATGCCTCAGGCGCCTAAAGTACTGGTCTTACAGGAGTGAGCTACCTTGCCTTGGTGATCGATTGGATATGGAGGGTGAAGGAGGAGGGGTGTCATGCAGATATCACTCTTGGATTACTACCTGGGATATTAGGTGCAAGGCTCTATTATTGGTTCGAACCCTGAGAACACCAGCAAACAGCTCGAGGTGGTGTGGAGCAACATGCTGTGTTCATGAGCGCCTGGCTGCAGACTGGCTGAGGCCTAAAATGGTGTCTGCCCCGAGTGAGGGCAAGGTGGGGGTTTTATAGCCTTTTGAAAATGGGAAGTGTCCCAGTCTGATGTAAGTGCTATGTGGGACCTAGACGGCCTCTCTCTTGATCTTCAGGAGGTACTTGTCTTCCAGCCTGCCCTTTTCTGGCTTCTGCTCTCTTGCTGACCCACGCTGCTGGTGCAAGTGGTCTTGTACCTTGGGAGTGAGCCTGAGAAGGGAGGAGTTAACCCCCAAGCTTTCAGGCCCCGGGGAGAATCTTTCATTAGGGAGAGTAGGCTGGCTGATTGATGTTTGTTAGGCACAACTTGGTTTTGTGGGTTAGGTGGGGTGTCTTGAGCTGAAAGCTTGACTCCTCTTACCGGCCAGACACCACGTGGCCGTTCCTGTGACTGCAGGCCACTTTGAGGCTGAGAGACAGTTTTATCTGGCCTCTGTCCTGCACATGTTTATGATGCCTTCTCTGTGTTGGCAGATCTGGGGGGTCCACCAGATAGGATCCCGTGAAGAGATCTCAAAGGTCTTTAGTCCACTGTGTTTAGTACATCATTTCCACAATCAAAGATGAATAAAATATAGAGGCATATTTAGTGATAAGATTGATGGTACACCTGTGCTAGGCAGTGTTTTAGTTCCTTGAGACACCAAGGAGTTGAGACAATCCTTTGCCTTAGAGTTTTGCATCTGTAAGTCCTGCTATCGAGAGCTGTGTGTGTTACAATGTCTGATTTGGTCAGGCGGGATCGAGGCTGTCTGTAAGCTTAGGTGAGGGGAGGCTGGTGTCCAGCAAGTATGCAGTACCCCCTCAACATCCCAGTTCTTCTCCACCAATCTTCCAATTCTAGGACTGATGCGGAGGCCCTCAGAGTGACTTAAGAGCGGAAGTAGTCAGCGTGCTCTGTGGCTAGCTTGTTTGGGAGAGTATATTGTAAATCCTCTGCCGACAAAACGCTGGAAACAAGTAGTGTTTCAGCTTGAGTTTCTCGTAAATGGCTTGCAGTCATATAAACCAGAGCATGCATACCACAGGGCAACATGAGGGTCCCTCTACCACCCTTTCTCCCAGTGGCCTAGGTGGGCATCTACACAGAATAATGTGTGCAGCCTCACTGTGTGAAAGTCCAGTGCGTTGTGCTTGGAGTTTCATCAGGGAAGGGCCCCTGACTTGGAATGTTGCCGAGCTGCCACGGAGGGAAAGAGGGGGAGTGCGGTGCTGTTGGGTCTGCGTCTCGCTCTGTGACAGGAGGCACGAGATAGCCTTGGTCTTATGAAGACCTTGGGTGTCGCAGCTCACTTCAGCCCTGAGTAGCCTGTTGCAGGTGTTGGGCCCTGGTTCTGGAGGTGAGAATATAGCCTGGGCTTCCACTGCATGGCTGGCACAGTGGGCATTCAGGTGCCTATTTGGGGATTGCTACGGAGTCCTGTGCCAGATGCAGTGGTGCACAGCTGGGAACCAAGGGTCCCTGCTTCTGCTGGAGAATCTGGGCAGATGTAAAGGGTTAAGGTTAGTGGCAGGGTTAGGGGTTAAGTTTAGGGTTGGTGTTTGGGTTTGGCATTTGGGGTAAAGAGTCAAGGGTCAGGGCTAAAGAGTAGGATGAGGGATTGGAGTAGGAGCAGGGTTAGGGTCACGGGGTTAGGGTTTAGGGTTAGAGGTTAAGGGGGTGAGGATCAGGGTAATAAGCAGATTACTAAAAGCAATTCTGCTTTACTTCAATAACAACCTTCCCCAGCTCATTTTGTCTCCACAAACTTATTTTTCCAAGAAGAATCCCAGGCTTCTTAAAGTACCCAGTGACTTTTCACACCTTAAATCTGTGAAATCCTGTCGTCTTCTGCCATATGCATAGTTCAAACATACAAGGTGAGGCAAGGCCACACGCCATCCTGAAGGGACCTGAGAAATTCTTCTCTTTCTCTCTCTGGAACAAAATAAATTCCTCTCTTTCTCTCTCTGGACCAAAATTAATTCTCTGGACCATCAGTGCTAACCTTCAAAAGCCAAACCCGTTTGTGAGATATCCTTTAAAAGTATTGTAGACCCAAGTGTTTATATGATATTAATTTAGTATTTATATTAATATAAGGGAAAATGTTTAAATCTGTCTATGCCACATGTGCCTCTGGCTTATTGCCCAGTTAATTGTCACCTCAGGCTAAACTTTTGTTTCTGTCTCTAATTTTTGTTGGAAAGAATATAACTGATCTCAAAACAACTGCTTTTATTGTAGGGACTCGTGCTGCCATCTCCATTCCTCCCTCTTTTCTTGTAGTCGGTGTGGAAGTTCTTTAATGCGAACATTTTGACCACCCTCATGCTCCCATGTCCACTGTCAGCACATTCAAACTTACCCAGCCAAGGCTGTCATCTTAGGCCAGGGATTTTTTAGGGATCTTTATTTTGCTGTGATACGGTTGGCACTCCTTTGACTCACTGTATCACCCCAGAGTTCTTTTCATTTTAGGAGCCCAAGAGGGCAGAAAAAGAAGTAGGTGAGCAATTAAACTTTCTGAGTCGGGAGAGAGTCCCGTTCTGTTAAGCGACGTTGCAGAACATCGCATGTAGTAATCTAGAAGATGAGCCACGTGGCTGCTGAGCACACATGCTCGCTTGCTGCTGTGAGCTCAGACTCCCTCATCATTAGTCTTTTCTATCTCTGGAGGGAATTATAAGGTCCACTTATTAACCTGTAGAGAGTTAAAGGTATTTGCCCAAAACACTGTGGACAGAATGAAAGGTGAGGAGTGTTAGCCACAGCTCAGAAGTGCAGGAAACTCTCTCGATGTGGGTTGTTGGAGAAATGCAGGTTTTTTCTCTTTTGGAAGTCTCCCTAGAATGGGGTCAAGGACTCTGCCCATTCTAGGATGAATAATTGGCATAGTTGACACCCTTGGATATTTATCCCAAGCCTTCATTTAGGGTTCTTAATGAGTTTGTTCAGCCACCACAGTCTCAAATGCTAAGTAGCACATTGGAATATCTCCACAGTCCAAATTAGCACTGTCTTTTAAAGTGGAGTTTCTCATTATTCTCACTTGACATACCTTATGTATCCCACACTCACCCTAATACCAGATTGTGCTCACTGTGTCCTTTGCAACAAGACTTGAATTTTACTTAGTCTGGATGAGTGCACTTCACATGTCCAGACCCAGTTCTGACTCATTCTTCAGCCCTGCATCAGTCAGTGGGGGCTAGGTTAAAGCACGGTAACAAACAACCTCCAAGTTTCAGTGGCTCAAAAATCTTCTTCCTCATTTATTTGCATCTCATCATGGGTCAGGTGAGAGGTCGCTCTGTGCTGTGTCATCCTAACACAGGAATCGAGGCTGAAGGAGGTACCATCAGTAAGATCCCCATTGCTCTAGAAAAGACAAAAAGCATGCTGGATAGAGCTCTGTTTCTTGGAGATTTCTCCTGAAAAAGTCACATATTATTTCTTCTCACCTGCAATGGCAAAAAAAAAAAAAAAAAAAAAAAAAAGTCATGTGGTCATGCAAAAATTTAAGTAGGTGGGATGGAATAGTCAGAATGCGTTCATAAACAATGAACTGAAAATATGGGAGAACAGCGCCAATGACTATCGTGAATGCCAGCATGCATTCCTGACAACCCAGTACTGCTGCCTTTCACACTTCTTCTGTCTTGCAAAGTATTAGAACTTCTTATCTGAAGTAATACCACTCAGAGGGACTGCAGAATACATAATGACATCTCCTTTAGGATGTCCTTAGAGAATTCAAGGAAAAGAAGTTAAATAATCAAAAAGTGCCTTTGGGTACAGCTGTTTAGCACTAGAGAGTAAGATTAGAGATAGATTGTAATGATAATAATAGGGTTAGAATTGGGGTCTGGGTCAGGGTCAGGGCTGGAAGTATAGTTAGAGGTGGGGTCATGGTCAGGGTCAAGATAAAAGTCAGGGTCAAAGTCAGGGTCAGAATTATAGACCAGGGTATGGATCGGGGTTTAGGGTCATGGTCAAAGTCTAGGGATGGGGTTAGGATTAGAAGCAGAGCTTTGTTCTCCTCAGGACCCACCTGAGGAGAGGCCATGGCTTTGGAGCACCTGGTAGCGTGTCCACAGTGAAGACCAAAGTTTTGTTCTCAAGTCTGACTTTGGGAGACGTGGCTGCAGTCCACATGAGGAAGGTGAGGCAAAAGCTTCCTGTCTGCTCCCCGAGTGCAGAGGAAGGAACTCAGACACTGGCTTTACATCCACACATTATATTCTACAAGTCTTATTTTCAGAAGCATCCCTTGCTTGAGGCTTTGACTGCTCATCATCATAGCGTGCCCTAACATATTGTAAGATTTGGGTTTGTTTTTGCAGTGAGGTCTTCATATATAGAAAGGAGAAACGCTTAGAGCCACCATCAGGACAGCTGGGATGAAAGCTGGGGATGGGCAGGCGCTTTTCAAGTGACCCCAATCCTGAGGCTGGGGGAAACATGTCCAACACCTGTAAACACTTTTATTCATGTTTTAATTACTCATTTTTCTTACAGCGTTAATGTAGTCAAAACAGGCATATTAAAAAATGAAAAGTAGGCATATTAAAACTTGCAACATTATTTAAATTTAAATATATTATTCGTACCTCATCAACATTTTTATTTTGTTGAGAAAGTCTAAGGTTAATTGGCAGTATAGTTTTAATAGTAGGTAGAATAATGTGTGTTTTACAAACATTAACATCCTACATTACATGTATGAACCCCGAAAATCTGAGACAGGTCTTAGATTTTTTAGGGAGTTTATTTTGCCAAGTTTGAGGATGCATGCACCTGTGATGTATCCTCATGAGGTCCCAACAACACGTGCTCCAGGTGGTAGGAGCACTGCTTGATTTTATACATTTCAGGGAGACATGAGACATCAATAATTACGTGTAAGATGTACATTGGTTCAGTCCAGAAAGGTGAGACAACTTGAAGAGAAGGCCAAACGGGGGGCTTCCAGATCATAGGTAGATAAAGATGAATGGTTTTATTCTTTTGAGTTGCTGATGACCCTTTCCAAATGAGGCAATCAGATATGCATTTATCTCGGTGAGCAGATGGGTGACTTTGGATAGAATGGGAGGCAGGTTTGCCCTAAGCAGTTCCCAGCTTGACTTTTCCCTTTAGCTTAGTGATTTTGGGTCCCCAAGGTTTATTTTCTTTTCACAACGTCTAACATGTTTTCCTTTGGGCATTAATTATTCATTGTGTATTTTACTACACAAATAAGGTAGAGATTTTTTTAAAAGTATTAACTTCATGACTAGCTAAATAGGCATAATTACATAGAAGTTCAACTAAATTTGGAAACATTCCAGAGTTTGGGTTTCCAATAATTCTTTGTGATTATTTTAAAGGTAAAGTATTTTTTCTCCATAAAACACAGAAACATCTAAAATCACCCATAGGATGTCCTGCCAATTTTGTTTCTCTAGTTTCCTCATTATCTGCAAAGCCTTATTGAGGAAATTGACTTTGAATATCCTTTTAAACTTTTCTGTTTTAGGAAGTGTTGTGGTGAAACATTGAATTATCATGGTCACAAGTTCGGCTCACATTCTTTTTTTCTTTGAATAATTTTTTCCCAGTGGCCAATATTTGATTCTGGTGTATTATGGCTAAAAGGTAGACACTGGGAAAAAATAAAGACAAGAAGTATTTGGAATAAGTGATCCAGTCACCACGAGTCAATCAGCCATTGGAACATATTTTTACAAAGTCACTGTTGTTAAAATATTTATCCATGAATTGAAATAGAATCTGTAAGGTTATTCTTTTTTGTCCTGGTCTAAGCTGAACAGCATTTTAGAGAATGAACCCAGGACACATCCACAGCACAAAAAAAAATGTGAAAAATAAGTTTACACATATGTAGAGCCCATACCCACGGAGTGAGGCGTTAGCTCCACCTTCTTGATGGCTGAGTGCCTACATTAAGTATTTGGAATTCTTTTGCAAAGGAGATTTCTATTCAACTCCATTTGATTATTCACCTACACATACAAATGGAGACACCTAGATAATTACTTGAAGCTTTAGTTAGTATTAAACATTGCAGCATTATGTTGAACAGTTCATTCCTGTGTTGGCCAGCAGTAGCTCTTTTTGTTGGCTCCAATTTTCCTTTGACATATTTCAATTTTTTTTTTAGTGCTTACTTACTTTCTGATACTTCAAAATTATCCTGGCTCATATATTTGCTGTCCCAGTTCTAGTATCAGACATTTCTTCAAAGAGCCTGATTCCTTTCAGAATGGTAGGAAAACTTATATCTGGCTGCTGAGTGAGCACATTGTGTCTTGTCTCTCATTAGCAATGCTAGGAAGTATATGTGTGTATGTCACCTACCTAGACACACCTAGTTAGGAAGGTTTTGATGTGGAACTGTATGTATCTGTATTAAACTAAACATAAGTTTATGTTGATGTCTTCACCTCTGATGTACTATCACATGAAG
The DNA here is from genome assembly GCF_009761245.1 of Sapajus apella. Taxonomy (NCBI): domain Eukaryota; kingdom Metazoa; phylum Chordata; class Mammalia; order Primates; family Cebidae; genus Sapajus; species Sapajus apella. Next base: position 10,758 of record NW_022438084.1, on the reverse strand, counting down.
ATTTCTACCCTTCTCCACTTGCTAATTTAAAACCTCCCACTTCAACAGTGAGGGACCTGGTTCCTACCATCTGCGACTTATATAACTCATTGTTTGATTCCAGATACAGATACTGTGGTTTTACAATTGTTCACAATTATCCCTGTTGGAAAGAACTTTATAAAATGGAATCCAATGATGAACTATCTTCTTTGCCTTCAGCCTACAGATTCTATTCATTATTAAAGAGACTTAGGTCAGCACCGTTTTCCCTACACCTTCAGAGAGTTGTTTCCCACATTTGTGTCTCAGTCCATTTTGTGCTTCTGTAACACAATACCTGAGGCAGGGTAATTTCTAAGTAAAGAAGGTTCATTTGGCTCACAATGCTGGTGGCTGGAATGTCCGAGATTGGGCAGTTGCAACTGGTGGGGCCTCAGTCTTTTTCACCTCATGGTGGAAAGTGGAAGGGGAGCAAGGGGTGCACCAGAGATCACAGCAAGAGTGAAAGCATGAGGGAAGCCAAGGAAGCAAGACTCTTTTTGACTATCTACTCTTGCAGGAATTAATCCAATCCCATGAGAGCAGACAGAACTCACCCCCATGGAAGGGCATTAATCTATTCATGAGGGATAGATCTCCATAATCCAAACACCTTCCACTAGGCCCACCTCCCCACACTGCCACCTTGGGTATCAAATTTCAACATGAGTTTTTGCAGGGACAAACCACATCCAAACCATTGTAATTTGTAATATAGTTAAATTATTTTTCACATTATGGATTCTGTGCTGGGATACTCCACATCCTGAATAATATTATTTAATTTGAATAGAGTTTGATTTACCCGTTTAGCTGTAAAATTCTGCATGTTTTGACAAATGGATAGTGGCCAGTATAAACTATTAAGTATCATACGGAACACTTCAAACCCCCACCCCATGCAGCCAATGGCTTCCCATCTGTGTAGTTTCCCTTCTCCAGAATCTCATTAACTGAGGTCACACTGTGTGGATTCTCCTCACACTGCCTTCTTCCACTTAGCAGTGTGCATGAAAGATCACTCATGTCTTCGTGTGAGTTTATAGCTTGTTCCTTTCTATGGTGAAATAGTATTCCATTGCATAAATGTATTACAATTTGGTTATGCATTTTGGGGACCAAACCTTCCTCTTCTTTGTTCCTGGGTTGGGGGCCTTCAAATTATCTGACAATACATGCATTAATAGGGGAGACAATACTTGGCTGCTTGTTCCACATGTATCATCGTGTGACAAAATTCATCAGATGGCAGGATCCAGTTTACAAAGAGGTAAAAATAGCCCAAAGAAAAGAAACAAGACTAGAATCTGATAACCCACAAGGGCTATAGTTTTCCTATTTAAAAAAAATTTTTTTGAGACAGAGTCTGGCTCTATGGCAGAGGCTGGAGTGCAGTGGTGCAAGCTCAGCTCACTTCACCCTCTATCTCCTGGGTACAAGCAAGCCTCCCTCCTCAGCCTCCTGATTAGCTGGGACCACAGGCACATGCCATCATGCCCAGCTAATTTTTGTATTTTTAGTAGGGATTGGGTTTTGCCGTGTTGCCCAGGCTGGTCTTGAACTCTTGGCCCCCCCAAAGTGCTGGAATTATAGGCATGTGCCACCATGCCTGACTGAGTTATAGTTTTTCACTGAAACATAAAATTTCATTCTGTAGCAACCATCATTTTTGATCATAGATAATCAAATATTATTCTTGTTTTAAAAATAAGTCTAGTTTTGTTAGATTTTGCCTGATTATTTATGTAAGTGCAGCAAGAAAAGGAGCTGACCACATAGGTGTTTTCAAGCTTCTTTACTGCAAGTTTTCCTACAGAATCTCAGATTGGAGTTTTAAAGGGCTTATTGAGGCTAAAAGCCAATCCCAGAACATACTATCAAATTTCAGCTGTGGTCCTAATAGCTTTGAATGATTTCCTCTCTTCTTGAGGCCCCCAAACTATCCCCAAATTCCTGGGCTTGCAAGGAAAGGACCTTTCTTACTAACCTGTAAGGATGTGAATCCTGTAATCTAGGTATCAGGCGGGCTTTTCTGAGACTGCTTTGTAAGTATTGGGTCCATAAAAATCAACCTTAGTTCCTTAAAATTGCTGGTCATAACTGATCTTAGGTATACTATTGCTAAATATGATATTCCAGTAAAAACCTTGATAATATAAACAAAGTTTCCAATTATGTCCTGTTCTGAGGTGAACAGGTTCTTATTGGACTTCTAGTAACAACTATATTGTCATGAAAATAAGAGTGTTCAGTAAGAATTTCAAAATTCTGGAGAAATCAGTTGAGGAAAAAAATAAATGCTTCATTTCTATTTAAATAAATGTAATCTACTAAATTGTTGTGAGTTATAGTTAGCTTAAGAGAAAGAGATTTCTTAAATCCAGAAACTATAACATTAAAGAACCAGCAATGCTCAAAAGAAGCTATAAAATTATAATCAGTTCTCATCAGTTTATTCGGTGCCATGTACTCAATTCCAGTCTTGCTGAATATTGGGTTAGCAGCGTCATGAACCCATCAGTTTCTCAACTAGACTTCTGGACAGCTTGACTGAGTCAAGTGTATGGTCTTAAAGTTATTTGAGCAATATCATCAGAAGCCTGTAACCAGAGTACCTGTCATAGTCTTTTCTCTGAGTCTCAGAGGGAGTCCCGTGTTGGAGACGAACATTCTGATCCATAGCTGATTGCAGAAGCTTTAAGGAAATCGTCAGGGCTAAATAATATCTAAATGACAAAGAGCATGAAATGACTATGACAAAAGATCTGATGAGAGTTCATTGTACCACAACTGACAAGGATATTCAATTTTGTCTGTGGCATATGACATTTAAAATAATTGAAAATATGACTCATAACACTATACCAGCACATAGCATGGATAAGGAGGACATTGACAAATTTCCAGGAATTTTTTATAATTTCTGAACACATAACATTTTACCAATTCAAATATAACACAGGGAAGGTTAGATATCTCTTTTTACTTGTGTATTTGGTATAGTTTTTCTTATAAAAAATACAACCTACTTTATTTGTATAACTTGCCCTACTTTTCCTGCATACTTTGCATAGAGTTTCTAGTTATTCTATTATTTCTAGTAATTTTATTTATGTATAGATTATATTTTTAACACTTAGTAATCTTTATTTTCCAGAGTAAACTAGGAAGTAGACAATTGTCAATTGTCATATATTAACATTCTATAGTAGATTAGAAAATGTATGAGTATATGATCTCCCAACATCTAGAGTGATGTTTCCTCATACCACAATTTCTCAGTGTTGTAGACAAAAAAAAAAAAAACCACTTTATTAACAGGCAAAAATATCTGTATTCTCTCCGTAAAAATCAGGGACAAAAGTATATAAAATTCGAATTAGTTATGTTCAGTAATTAATGTTTTAGTATTGTATCTTATTTATAAATGATCTAGATATTAAATGCAAATCTTTTAGTTAGCTTAACTTTAAGGTTAAAAATTATCAAAAGTACTTTCGAAACTTATTAGGCAGATTTACTGTAAAAAATTATTATTGAAATAATGTTTTTTTATAAGAATAAGAACTTAATTAGAACCAATCTATAAGCTTTAAGATTTTAAGTATCTAGTAAGTATAATATTAGCTTATTTGAGTAGAACTCAAGAAGAATAGAACTTTATTTTTTTTAATATTCAATAGTGATAGCTCTGAAGGCATAGTTGTTTTATTACACCAAAAATATTAAATTGATCTTATTTAACTATGTTTTATGTAAATTGTGTTAACTTAAGAAACATTTATATCAGTTTCTACATTTCTAGGAGTTTGGGGAATATTTATGTATAAATACTTATTTTTTTTTCCAAGCTAAGTTAGAATAGAGCATTTTTAGAGGATTTTATAAATGAATTTTGCATTGCTATCTGGAGTTAAGAAAATATCACATATACATAACATACATTAATAGGCAAAAACACAAACAGAGATCTCATAGGTTTCATCCTAAAATTTTAGCCATGAATCAGGCATACGTATTCTCATGGTTAATTTTAAAGATCTGCTTGTTTGGATTAAGAGACATGTAACTGGTAAACCACAGTTTCAATATTTCTACTCATTTGATTACAAGTTCTCATGCATCAAAACTAATTAACAAAATGACAATTTCTAGGACTTCTGTGGGAGAGTATGGAAGGTCTTTTGAACCTTTAAGACTGTCAACTGAAGAATGATGAGGTTCATAAATTTGGAAAGGAGTGATTTCGTTTTTTACATTTTTATTTATTTTTATTTTTTTTGAGAAGGTGTTTCACTCTTGTTGCCCAGGCTTGAGTACAATGGTGTGATCTTGGCTCACTGCAACCTCCACCTCCCGGGTTCAAGCAGCTCTCCTTCCTCAGCCTCTCAATTAGTTGCGATTACAGATGTCCATCACCAAGACTGGCTAATTTTTTGTATTTTTAGCAGAGACATGGTTTCACCATATTGGCCAGGCTGGTATTAAACTCCTGAACTCAGGTGATCCACCCACTTTGGCTTCCCAAAATGCTGCGATTACAGGCATGAGCGCCTGTACCCAGTGAGAGATTTACTTCCTGTAAAGGGTTGCAGCCTGCAGGGTAGTCCTTTTAATAGGCTGGGAAGCATAGACTCCAGCCAGAATCCAGAAGCAGGCACTTTAAGGGACAGATAAAGGAAACAGAAATTTATGCTGAGTGGCATGGCCAAATACAAATATTTAATAAGCTCTAGGAGAAGTCATGAATATTTATGAAAGGAGAAATGAGCGCAATTACGGTTTTCTTACTTCCTCATGGGTCCCATGTACAAAAAATTGCAGTGTCACCATGATGACAGGGTAAAGTGTGAAGTTTTCAGCCTTCTGACATCAAAAGATGAAGCAGAGGACATGAAAACTTGCTCTGTGCATCCACTGTATACTGTCCAGACCCTCTCTGTCATGGGTGGTCTCTTATCAGGCAAGAAAGGAAAGGCAGCTTCAGGCAGATGGTTGATATCAGTGGTGGAGTCTTTTGAAGGGGCTGGTTTCTCTTAAGTCCTTTGGTTAGGTGTCTGTTCAGATTTGTGTGCATCTTTAATTGGGCTGCTTTACTTGGTTTTAAGATATTTTTGTATATTGAATACAAATTCTTTCTCAGATCTGTATTTTGCAAATAGTTTCATTCAATATGTGGCTCGTGTTTTTATTCCCTTAACAAGATCTTTTCCAGAGTATACACTTTTAATATTTAAAAAAAATCCACCTAATTCTTTCTTTGGTGTGTATTGACAGTTTGTGTTGTTTGTTAAAATTCATTAACGAACCCAAGAGCAGATACGTTTTATTCTATGTTTTCTTCTAGAAATTGTATAGTTTTGCATTTTTAGTGTAAGGATGATTTTGAGTGATTATTTGTATAAGTTGCAAAGTTTTCATCTGCATTCATTTTATTTCCTATGGTTGCCAATGAATTGTTTCTTCACTTATTTTGGGAAAGATACAGGATAGTGGGCTCTGTTAGAGTCGGTAGATAGCTAGACATGAACATGATGGGAAGGCTCACCTGGAGGGACCATCAAAAATTTATATATTAGTAGCATCTCTAATACTGGAGTGGATGGGCGCTTGTCCGTTGTGGGTAGGAGGAAGAAGAGGTACCTATGCAGAAAGAGACACCCTAGAACTCCTCTTAGGTTGCCCCAATCATCATTCAATCCACAGTTAAAATGTCAGAAAATCGCTAGCTACATGCTGATAAGAAGGACAAAGGGGACATTTTTAAGAGAAACTTGGGGAAGATTTCTCTTCTCAGATTAGGGCAGGAAAGGGCATCTGAAAGAGATAGGGAGGCACAGGAGGTACAGACGTGACTGCTGTAGGGCCTTCCTGGGAGGTGGGAAGGAGTCAGCCACAACAGTGGGTTTAGATTGATCACCACACATGTGCCTTAACCAGCAGTGAGGAGGCTCCACAAGGCAATAAGAGGCAAGTCAGGGACCTAAGGTAGGAGCAGAAAAACCAGACAAAACAGGTGGAGAGTTGAGACAGAGGCAGGAATGTGAAGAAGTACATAATAAAATTCCCTGCACAGTACTTTTGGGCTGTTTTCCTGAACAGTCAGCATGCTCCTCCCTTGGGGCCTACTTATATTTTCTATAAGAAGCTCTTTACAATGTATTTATTTTCAATAAAGTTATCTGCCATCTCTGTACTGCCTCTTGGTTAAAATCTTTCTTTGAAGTTAGACAAGAACGGGGACATTAGCTGTTTCCAGTAATAGCTCCGTTTCAGTTTGAATGTCCAGAACTGTGGGTGTTGAATAAACTGGCTTTCTGACTTTAAGTGATGCAGAAGGAGGCCAGTAGGGGGCGCCAGCCATCATACTGGGAGCAAGAGGGCCCTGCGGTGTCCCAGCTGCCTGCAGGGACGTGCTGCCACAACACTGACCAAGAGGGTCCTACAGTGTCCCCTGCTGCCAGCAGGGGGCATGCCACCACTACACTGTGCACAAGAGGGCCCTACAGTTTCCCAAGCAGCCAGCAGGGGATGTGCCGCCAGTACACTATGAGCAAGATGGCCCCGCAGTGTCCCAGCTGCCAGCAGGGCCACTACACTGTGAGCCACAGAGCCCCACAGTGCACCAAGCAGCCAACAGGGGGCACATGAATACCACACCATGAGCAAGAGACCCGGCAGTACTCTAGTTCCCATCATGGGAGTGCTGCCAGGACACTATGAGCAAGAAGGTCTTGCAGTGCCCTCAGCGGCCAGCAGGGGGCGTGCCCCCACTACACCGAGAGTAAGAGTGCCCAGCAGTACAGGCACCACACCATGGGCAAAAGGATGTAGCACTGCCCTGTTTGCCAGCAGCGGGCATATTGCCACTACACTGTGAGCAAGAGGGCCCTGCCGTGCTCCAGCTGCCAGCAGGTGATGCCGGTCACCACACTGTAACAGGGCCCTGCAGTGGCCCTAGCCACCAGAAGGGGCACAGTGACAGCATTGTGAGCAAGAGGGCCCCGCAGTGCTGGCCCCCAGCAGGGGGCGCCCACGCCCGCCTTTCAGATTCCTGAGGCTCCGCCACTGGTGTGCATCATGTCACACCACTGTGGTGCATTGAGTCACAGCAGTCTGCAGAGTTGCGTTCTCCTCTGAATAGAACTGGGGGGCATTGTGAGGGTGGAGCTGCATCCTCCTCTGCACAGACCCTGGGGCGGGGCTCCTACTGCTAGAGGGCCTTGCAGTGGCTCTAGCTGCTATCAGGGAGTGCGGGCAGAGGACCATGAGCAAGAGGGCCCCCGCACTGCCTGGCCACCAGCAGGGGGCGCCCGAGCCTGCCTTTTCAGTTGGTGTCACGGCTCCGGCGCCCGTCGTGTCACGGTGGTCTGTGGCGTTGCATTCTCCTCAGTACGGACCTGTGGGGCACCATGACGGTGGAGGTGTGTTCTCCACAGCACAGATGTAGCGGGCACAGCCTCGGTTCGGGACAACTCTGGGTCATGTCCACGGTGAGTAAAATACTTCCTGTTTGCATTCCTGACTGGTTAGGGTCAGAGACTAGTAAGAAGAGCTCTGTATGGGAAACTGGACACGAAAAGCCCCTCTGAATCCTGCACACCTAGGTTCTCCCCACCAAGGCCAGGCGGCAGCAGTGTAATTTGCACACCACAGCCTCAGAAGACAAGTGGAGCATTCCTAAGGCAGATATGACCTCTGAAATACGAATACAATAACCCCGGTGGTTAGGCAGAAAACACCTAATGCTAATGCAAGGCCTCAGTCCAAAAATGTTACTATAAAATCAGCACTACTCACGTGGCCTTGTCAGTACAGCAGTTTTAATAATCAACACTGACATATCAGTGCAAACGTAGAAACTAACGTATGGTTACGGTTTAGGGTGAGGATTAGGGCGAGGGGATAGGTTGAGAGTTAGGGGTTACCAGTTAGGGGTTAGGATGGGTTAGAAAAAATTTAGGCCAAATAAATTTAAACAGTTTGTTTGAGCAAAGAATGATTCATGAATCATGCCTGAAGCACAAGAACGGAAAACAGGGCTTGGAGTTTCGAGCTTTTAGTGGTGGCAGCAAAGTGAGGTTTCTCATTGGCTCCAGCTGGGTGACTGCCGGTTGTGGGGATGGTTCCCTCAGCGTTATACAGCCAACTAGAAGCTAGGCTTTTTGTCAGTGACTGGTTGGTTTGTTAATGTTTTAAAGTCAGTTTAAATGACTCCAAGTTTGGTTTCCATTTGCTTAGGCAAGACCTCAGGCTAACGACTTCTTCCTTTTTTGCTTTAATGTATCAGAACCATAATTCATCTTCATTTTACTTTACTGACATTAATAAAAGTAAGTTCACATTTGTGTTGTTATTGAGAAAGTACGTTTTATTGGCACCTATTTGTGATGGTGCATAAAATAATGTTTGTTAATCATTAGCATCTTAGATTAGATGAAATATGTTAACTCTATTAAGCTTTGTTATTAAACCATCATAGGAGTTCAGTTGCTTTTTTTCTCCTAGGTTTTAACCATTTAAAACACAGTCACGCATCAAATAATGATGTGGATACTTTCTGAGAAATGTGTCCTTAGTGATTTCATCTATGTGCAAATGCCATCAAGTGTCCTTATAAAACCTGGATGGTGTAGCCCACTTCACACTTAAGTGATATGGTGTAGCTTCTTGCTTTCAGGCTACATACCTGTATAGCTCATCTCTGTGCAGAAGGCTGTAGTCAAATGTCACACCACGGTGATTGTAGATTGGGATCCCAAAATATCTGAGTCAGGTCTCAGTCAGCTTATTTTGCCAAGGTCAAGAACATGCCCATGACACAGCCTAAGGAGGCCCTGACACCATGGGCCCAAGGTGGTCAGGGTAGAGCTTGCTTTTATATGTTTTAGAGAGACATGAGACACCAATCAATATGTGTAAGATGTAAAGTCATTTGGTTCCATGTGGTGGAACAACTAGAAGTAGGAATATGGGGTGGGGGTTGGTTCTAGGTCAGAAGTAGATAAAACAAAAGTTGCATTCTTTTGAATTTTTTGATCAGCCTTCCACTGAATACAATTTAGTCTGGTTCAGTGAAATTGCATTTTTACATATACAGTACGGCAGAGGAATGGTGTGATCTTGGCCCACCACACCCACCTCCTCCCTGGTTTAAGCGATTGTCTTGCCGCATCCTCCCCAGTAGCTGGGATTACAGGTATGAACCACCAAGCCTGGGTCATTTTTGTATTTTTAGTAGAGATGGGGTTTCTCCATGTTTGTCAGGCAGGTCTCGAGCTCCCGACCTCAGGTGATCGCCTGCATTGGCCTCTCAAAGTGTTGGGATTACAGGCGTGAGCCACCGTGCCTGGTCAGGAAGCTTATTTTGATTCTGATATTGTCAACTGTATTTCAGGTAGAACTTGTTTTTTTTTTTAAAGCGTTAAATACTGCATTGGTTTTATATTACACAAATAAAACACAAATCCCCTTTTATCACATTCGTTGCTAGTGATATTGACAACTAAATTCAGATACATTCCAGAGTCTGGGCTTCCAGTAATTCTTAGTGATCCTCTAAAGGTAAATTACTTTTTCTCACAAGACACAGTGACATCTAAAGTGACATTGATTGTCCTGCCACTTTTGTTTCTCTAGTTTCATCGATTTCTTTAAAGCATGTTTGGGGGAATAACTTTGACTATCCCTTTAAACTTTTCAGTATTAGAAAGCACCGTCATGAAACATTGAATAACTGTGGTCACAAATTCCCTTTACAGTCTTCCTTTGAATATTTTTTCCAAGGGCAAATATTTGCTTTTGTTGTATTGTGGCTAAAAGGAATGTGGGAAGCAAAAGAAAGACAAACATTCATTATAATAACGGATTCACATACAATCAATTGCTATTTTAATTTTTTTAAAAGTTACACTTTTGGCTGGGTATGGTGGCTTACGCTTGTAATCCCAGCACTTTGGGAGGCTGAGGTGGGTGGATCACGAGGTCAAGAGATCGAGACCATCCTGGTCAAAATGGTGAAACCCCGTCTCTACTAAAAATACAAAAATTAGCTGGGCATGGTGGTGCACGCCTGTAGTCCTAGCTACTCGGGAGGCAGAGGCAGGAGAATTGCTTGAACACAGGAGATGGAGGTTGCGGTGAGCCGAGATCCCGCCATTGCACTCCAGCCTGGGTAACAAGAGCGAAACTCCATCTCAAAAAAAAAAAAGTTATACTTTTGAAAACGTTCTGCTGTAAACTGAAATTGTCTCCAAATCTGAATTCTTTCCTTGTTTTTAAGTTGACCAGATTTCCTAGAGAGTGAACCACACCCCAAGAAAAAAGATATGACACATATGTTTACATGGATGTGTTATTTTAGTATAAACCTTGTAAAATAGGCATTTCATTGAAATTATATATGTATGCATAAATTACTTTGCAGCATCGTGAATACTCATGTTTTGAAAAGTAGGCGTAGTTAGTGTCAATTACTACTTATTATTGGCACAAATAAGTAAACAGATATTTGAAAAAATTTACAAATTTTAAATAAAGGTTTTATTTTTTAAATTAGTTTTAGATTCACACTGAAGTTGGGAGGAAAATGGAGATTTCCTCTGTAGACCCTAACTAGTTTCCCCCCTTTTTAATATATCAATATGTATCAGATATGTTGTTAACATTTTTTTTTGAGATGAAGTCTTGTTCTGTAACCCAGGTTGGAGTGCAACGGCACAATACTGGCTAAGTGCA
>NW_022438083.1:15223-18939 GCF_009761245.1 Sapajus apella | reverse complement strand
GTGTGTGTGTGTGTGTGTGTGTGTGTGTGTGTGTGTGTGTGTGTGTGAGAGAGAGAGAGAGAGAGAGAGAGACAGAGAGACAGAGAGAGAGAGAGAGAGAGAGGTGGCAGCAAATTCATCTTCCTAATTATGTTTTGCTTAGGCAAATCAGACAGTTACATGTAGAGGTGACTACAGATGAACTGAATGAAGACATTAAAAAAAACTGTTTTCATTTGAAAGATGATCATAACCAAAATTTTATTAGATAGAATGAAAATACAATGAAATTATTAAGAAAAAAAACAAAGAAAGAATGTATTAAACATGGCAACTGATATGGCTAATTATTGTGAAAGAGAATAAAGATAAATATTTAATGTAATGCAAATAAATAAAGGTAAAAAGGGTGTCTGGGTCATTGATGGAAAAGGGGAAAATCAGAACATAGAAGTCGGCTTGCATTCTCTGAGCATTCGCCAGCTGGGAATAGAGAGTGTTTTGTGATGGGGGAAGCTGCCTTGAGATTCAAACTTGGCCATATTTAAAAACAAACAAACAGGGAAAAGCATTTTATGACATGTGACCAAGCACGTGTGGCATGTGTACATGTGTAGCAAGAGTTAATATCTTTATTATGTAATGAGCTTAGGCAAATTGATAACAGCAGCACTAACATCTAACTGATAAAATGGGCAATAATTTCTGTTTCTAATATTTTCCATGACTAGGAAAAGAAATATTTCATGTTGAAAATATAGAAATGTTTGCTCAAACACTGCATTTTTGTTCAACCCTCTAATAACCAAAGAAATTAAATTTAGACCAAATTGGGGTGAGACATGTTCTCAAATAAGCATTTACAGTGTGAAGTCAATATACTGATTTTGAAAATTATCTTTTTCAAATATGAATCAATACTGATCAATATGTATTAAGGGCGATCAAAATGTCCAGAAATTTTATAGTTTTAAGGAAGCAATTATATGGAATATAAAAAATGCAAGATGTTTGTGATATGTAAAAGCACTATGCAGAAATGTGAAAAAATATATTCCTGGCCAGAAGGTTGCTCACACCTGGAATACCAGTACTTTGGGAGGCCGAGGTGGGTGGATCACGAGGTCAGGAGATTGAGACCAGCCTGACCAACATGGTGAAACTCCGTCTCTACTAAAATACAAAAAATTAGCTGGACGTGGTGGTCCACGTCTGTAGTCCCAGCTACTTGGGAGGCTGAGGCAGGAGAATTGCTTGAACCCAGGAGGTGGAGATTGCACCACTGCACTACAGCCTGGGTGACAGTGCAAGACTCTGTCTCAAAAAAAAAATTCCTGATAAAATGTACACTGGGAAAAGGAACACAAAATTGCATGTACCCTATGGTTATAATGACTTAAAAATAATCATGGGCAAATGATGAAAAAGAAAGACATCTGAAAAACAGTGCTTGTGGTGGTTATTCTTGTTACTTTCTTTTCTCAAATAGCCATTGTTGGGATTTTTTTCCCTCTTTTATTTCTTACTATTTCTATACCTCTCTCAATCCTTTTCCTTTTTTTCTTTTTTTAAGACAAGGTCTTGCTCTATTGCCTGGGCTGGAGTGCAGTGGCACAATCTTGGCTCACTGCAACCTCCACCTTCCAGGTTCAAGCAATTCTCCTGCCTCAGCCTCCTGAGTAGCTGGAATTACAGGAATGCACCACGATGCCAAGCTAATTTTTGTATTTTTAGTAGAGATGAGTTTTCACCATGTTGGCCAGGGTGGTCTCGAACTCCTGAGCTCAAGTGATCCACCTGCCTCAGCCTTCCAGTGTTGAGACTGCAGGTGTGAGCCACAGTGCCTGGCCCCTTTCTCAATTCTTTAATGAAAAAATGTAGCCATGGACCATGCATGCCTGGAAAGCTGGGGGTGGGTCCACTAAACCAGCAAAGTGATGGAAAGCAGACCAGTGTCTCCCTCAAGGCCTAACAATATATAAATGCCGTCCTATAAACCAATAGGAACTTGAGATGGTTTTATATGGAATGATGTCTTTTTGTACGTGTTTTTATCATCAGAACTACAGAATCTCAGCAATGCCTTTACTCAGTTACCATTTAAGGACTTCTCTAAAGGGTGATTCTGAGAATAATCTATCTGAAAAGAACTTTTCCTTCTTGTAAAACTATACTTCAGAATGGTATTTTCTGAACCACTACCTCACCCTCTTAACAAGGACCTGTCATAAATTCCTGCTTGAGTTTAGTTCTAGGAAAAGTTTTTTTTTTTTTTTTTTTTTTTTTTTTTTGAGATTTAGCTTGTGCTAAATTGTTTTTTAAAACTGTAACTCTGAGGCATTTTATTATAAAAAGCTAGTACTCATATACATAAAGTAATATGTACTTAAAATTCATGATACATTTACTTCATTTTTTAGCTTGACCTTCTAGCAGATCTTTAGCTTCATTGATTTTGGCTGCTATACACGGAGACCCTCCTTTGTCAGGATGATTTAAAAGCATAATTCGTCGGTGAGCATCTCTTATTTTCCCTTTATTGGCAGTAGGGCTTACACCTAGTATTAATGCTGCTTCCCGTTTTGTCATTTTGGGTTCAAACCCACCTCTGCAATAGCCACCACTGAAGGCAGATTTTGGTAGACTCTGAAAAACTTGTTTTACTTGAGGCTCCATATGCTTCATGGCTTGCAAAACATAACGGCCTGCAAATCCTGCAGCTGCAATGGTCAGTCCAACTGCTACCATTGTACTGGCCATGGCTGCTGCGGCTGGCTTCCCTCGCTTCCACCGGGAGCCCGGCTCATCCCAGCGCACAGACCGCGGCGGACGCCCGCACGCCCCGAGCAGAGCGACGCACCTGCGACCGCACGCACGAGCCGCCCGAAGTTCTCTTCTTTAAAACAAAAACAAGAACACTCTTTAGCCCCATCACCTGGATGAGAACTCTTTTCTGATACTCTGGAGTTGCCAGGAAGCCTCCAGCCGTTTGTCTTTTTCATTGTAATCACAGCTTTGCCTATTTGACTGTAATCAAGCCACATGTCACTAGGCTTGGTTTCCTTCAGGTTGTCTGTGTGCTGTAGTTTTAATGCTTTGATGTTTTATCTTGAAGTTCTCTCAGAAGTAGATAGGTGCAGAAATTGAAAATAAACAAATGAAGAAAAGCATTTTGTTATAGAAACAGAACATACGAATTGTTTTTATTTGAAGATGCAAATCATCTAAACAAGTAGAAAGTGAGAAAATCAAAGTGTACCTCTACCCAGTCCTGTGCCCAGAGGTAACTCAGTTTGAAGTGTATCTTTTCATATCCATAATTAGACAAACTTAATTTTTTCTAAAAAAAAACACAACACATGGAAACATGTTTTTAACAATGGGTTCAAGGCCGGGCGCTGTGGCTCACGCCTGTAATCCCAGCACTTTGGGAGGCCAAGGCGGGTGGATCACGAGGTCAAGAGATAGAGACTATCCTAGTCAACATGGTGAAACCCCGTCTCTACTAAAAATACAAAACATTAGCTGGGCATGGTGGCATATGCCTGTAATCTCAGCTACTCAGGAGGCTGAGGCAGGAGAATTGCCTGAACCCAGAAGGCGGAGGTTGCGGTGAGCCGAGATCGCGCCATTGCACTCCAGCCTGGGTAACAAGAGCGAAACTCCGTCTCAAAAAAAAAAAAAAAAAAACCAATGGGTTCAATATTTTAAACATGTAAACTTTTTATTTTTTAACT
>NW_022438083.1:0-15123 GCF_009761245.1 Sapajus apella | reverse complement strand
TTTTTTTGAGACAGAGTCTTGCTCTGTTGCCCAGGCTGGAATGCAATTGTGTGATCTCGGCTCACTGCAACCTCTGCGTCCTGGGTTCAAGCAATTCTCCTTCCTCAGCATCCCTAGTTGCTGGGACTTCTGGCACACACCAACATCCCCAGCTGATTTTTGTATTTTTAGTAGAGTTGGGGTTTCACCATTTGGCTAGGCTGGTCTCAATCTCCTGACCTTGTGATCCACCTGCCTTGGCCTCCCAAACATTTAAGCTTTTTCAAAAGTGTACGCTTTTTTGAAACAAAGACTGACATCTAGGTTTGTGTGATGCCCACAATTCCACGTATGTGAAACATGCTGAGGTTCAGATGTGTTTTCCAAAAATAGAAGAATTGTGTTTTATGTGGCAGAAGAACTGCAATTTTGCATATAGATTAAGAAATTACTCATAAATCCAAATGGTTAATCAAACTCCTCTCTGAAGAATCTGAGCCACTTAGCTTTGCAAATTCAGGTGAAAACTCTGCAGAAACACAAGGGGGAAAGCCCTCATTTGTTGTTTCTGGGTTTGATTGTTGGGTGTTTTGATTTTGTCTTTTCCTCTTGTACGAATGAAACTTTTGTTCTGATAGTTCAAACATGTGTCCAAAAGCAGTGATTTTCTTTTCTTTTTTTTTTTTTTGAGATGGAGTCTCACTCTGTCGCCCAGGCTAGGGTGCAGTGGTGTGATCTTGGCTCACCACAACCTCTGCCTCTGGGTTCAAGAGATTCTCCTGCATCAGCCTCCTGAGGAGCTGGGACTACAAGCGCCTGTAACCACGCCCGCTTAATTTTTGTATTTTAGTAGAGATGAGTTTTCACCATGTTGGTCAGCCTGGTCTTGAACTCCCGACCTCAGGTGATCCACCTGCCTCTGCCTCCCAAAGTGCTGGGATTTCAGGCAGGAGCCACCACACCCAGCCTTACCCTCATTCTTTTCTGCTCTATCCTGTATTTATTCCCAGAAAGCATGCCTGCATCTTTCCCCCTTCAGCTCTGTTTAGCCCACATATTGCCTTAGCCACGAACTCAACATGTCCTCTGGGAGAATGCCACCTTCTCTCTCTTGTCATAGATAAAGCCCAGGAAATGGGACTGCCTTTTGCTGTTGTTGTAGGGGGTGAACCCCTGAAGGAAAGAGTTGCCACAATCCTTGAGGACAAGTTGACATAGGAAATGTTAATATTCTTAACTGTTTGGAGGAGGCACTGTGTACTCCTTGATAGCAATGCTTAATAGGTTGTCTCCCAATAAAACCAGGGTGAAATAGGATTTATGACTAATTTCAGGGGGACCGTGATATATGTTATGTAAAAGTTTTGAAACACTCCCTTTTTTGGTTTTCCTGCCATGATAGCTTTGAAACATTTAAAAATAAATAAATAAAAAAGCCTTCTTGATGCTATTCACAATGAGGAGGGGGAGGTTATGCTCTGCACTCTGAAGGGTTCCCCCGCAGCCCTGGCTGGAAGGGAGGTGTGAAGATGCTCACCCCTCTCTAGGCTCTTTCTCTTTGGGGGGTAGGGGATGATTTTGAAAACGTTCTGGGAGTGGTAACCCCCTGCCTCATCTGCAAGCCACCCCTTGGTGGCATCACTACAAGGGACCCTTGAAAACTCACCCTCAACCAGTGTTCTACAAGCAGGTAGTCTCCCTTGCTTCACAGGCAGGGGAAGTAAAGGAAAGGTTCACCTTTCATACTCTGAGCCACAGGAATGCCAACCTGATATGGGTAGGAGTGAAAGGAGAGTCACCTCCAGATACCTTCCCTAGTGCCCTTTCCATCCTTGGTGGCTTTTTTTTTGTGTGTGGGGGGGAAGAAGTCTCACATTGTTGCCTAGGCTGGAGTGCAGTGGCGCAATCTCGGCTCACCGCAACCTCTGCCTCCTGGGTTCAAGTGATTTTCCTGCATCAGCCTCCCAAGTAGCTGGAATTACAGGTGCCCATCACCACGCCCAGCTAATTTTTTGTATTTTTAGTAGAGACAGGGTTTCACTATTTTGGCCGGGCTGGTCTCAAATTCCTGACCTCGTGATCTGCTTGCCTTGTATTCCCAAAGTGCTGGTATTACAGGCGGGAGCCACCACACCCGGCCAATCCTCAGTGGCTTTAACATCAGCCTGGGCAGCTGCTTACTAGAACCCAGGACTAAAGCAACCACTCTGTCCTGGCACTTCAAGGACAAGCCTCTACTTTGCAAAGGGACCCTGAGCCACTTTGTTTTTTTCTGGAGCACCAGGATCAGTGCCAGTGGAGGGAGAATAGAGCTGCACCACCCTGGTGACTGGGAGAAGCGGAAAGCCCTTGAGAAGTGTTGCAACCCTCCTGTTTCTAGCTCCCACTGTCCTCCAATCCTCCTGTCTCCCAGGGACACACATTGCTGATATCAAATAACTTTTATTGTTTAACAGTAACTGAATACATTGTGTATAGAAAGGTACTGTTATTACCAGATGGACCTAAAATCTACATGATACAAAGAGGCACCAAAAGACACATAGAGAAAGTGAGTGTGCCAGAGAATTCCATGAGGCTAGGGTAGATGGGGTGTCAAGGCTGGCAGGGTGTTTATTGTCATGACAGTAACTGTGTAAAAAAGGAGCTGGGCCGTTGAACTTCAAAGTGGATGCGAAGAGCAGTGTATACATTTGAGAGCTGCTGAGACAAAGCTCAGATGCCAGGAAACTCCAAGCATTTGGCTTCTGCCACTTCCAAAGAGATGCGTGCATGTGTGCGTGTACTTAAAAGGGAGTGATGAAAGGGGAGCTATTTAAAGGTAATCAGGATGATACATTATTTCCTTTCATGATGGTACATTGTATCTGGACCTGGATCACATGGTTTCAACTTCTTGGCCATGACGCTTAGGCCTTTTCACTTACTATGAGCAAACATTGAAGTCCCCTAAGAATATGTCTCAGAAGGTCCCCAGGACAGAATGGCACTGCACAGTACTTCCACTCTGGAAATGTCTCCAGGGTCTTTAAAATGTCCAAACCTGGGTGGGAAGGAGTCTCCTCTCTCCAGAAGCTAACTCTCCAAAGCAAATGATTGGTTTGTTCTGTTTCTTGTTTTTGCTATCGTGTGTTGGGTGGTTTGGAAGGCTCCTGACTCAGACATGGGAGGGGATCATGCAGCTTGGCACCTCTGTCATTGTTGACACCCGACTGATTCCCATCACGTGTCTACCACCTCACGAAACCATCACCCATCCTTTCCACATGCAACCCCTCCTTTCTAGAAGCAACAGCCTGTGTCCAAAGCTACGCTGCTCGGTGGAAGGGCCCCCTCAGCCACACCCAGTTTGATCAGTTTTGCTTTCACTTCTCACTCCCAAAGTGTGTCTTGGAGCAGAATCTATGATTCACTGGTACCAGGAGTTCAGGGCCCTGAGTCACTTAGGAGCCAAATATCAAGAGCAGAGAAAAGCCCCAGGATGCCTTCTAGGAATCTGATGGCATCCAAAAGGAAAAGACGAGGTTCTCTGGACTCTCGAATAGCCCAAGAAATACCAAATATACATTTTTAATAATACCAGAACATCTTCCATCCACTGCTACATCATAAAACCTCATTAAGATGACACTTTGCTCCAAAAAGATTCCCGTTGGCATTTTAAGATATATATATAATTTTAAAACTCCTTAAATATCTGATGTGTGAAAAACATCGAATTTTACCATTTGTAATTGGAACTAACATTAAGCAGAGTTTGTCAACAACGTTTGTGTAGAAATGTATATAAATACACAGACTTTTCATGTATATATATAGCATATGCTAGATGAAGAGATTTATGAAAACATACAACACATGATTCTGAAAAGCAATAATTTCTTAGTCAAAAGGAAAAAAAAGCATATCTCAGGGTACATTTTAGATGATTTTATTTATTTATTTATTTATTTTTTGAGACGGAGTTTCGCTCTTGTTACCCAGGCTGGAGTGCAATGGCGCGATCTCGGCTCACCGCAACCTCTGCCTCCTGGGTTCAGGCAATTCTCCTGCCTCAGCCTCCTGAGCAGCTGGGATTACAGGCACGCGCCACCATGCCCAGCTGATTTTTTGTATTTTTAGTAGAGACGGGGTTTCATCATGTTGACCAGGATGGTCTCGATCTCTTGACCTCGTGATCCACCCGCCTCGGCCTCCCAAAGTGCTGGGATTACAGGCGTGAGCCACCGCGCCCGGCAGATGATTTTATTTTTAAAAACTTTACATGAGAGTTGACTTTATGAGAAAGTGTTCCCCTCTGGTAGGTCTGATTGTATAATTCATGTCTTTCCCACCAGACTGTGAGCTCCACAGTCTCCAGAATGAGAATGTGTAATCTGTTTTTTTCACTACCAAATCCCTAGCTTGCACTCAGCAGAGCACTTGGTACCACAGCAGGGTTTGACGAACATTTGTTGAATAAGTTTTATTTGACTGCTGGGAAAAACCACCCTTGCAGAGAAAGGAAGGAAGAAGACACACATTTGGAGAAGAGTGTGGATGTTTTGTCCACATCATTGAGATAAAAGATATCAACAAACAATTGCAGTTGCAACAGGAAGCCAAGACAAGAGCATGGGATCTGTGATTTGTGTGACTGCTGATAGCAGGGATGTGATAGCATACATGCCGGCAAATTTTTTTTAAAAAAGCTGGAGAGCTGCCAAACAACCCATTTCTATTTACAGCTGAGAATAACAGCCCACAGGCTTCACCAACACGCGTTCCTCTTGCTGCTCAGGATGAATGGGGGCTTCAGACCAAGTCCCAAGTTTTTAGTTAATAATCCACACCAAGTTTTAGATTTAACATTTCCAGGGCCCTGATGTCAGGAACTAAGTATGTGAAGTTCAAAAAACTGGAATGGAATTTAATTTGCAGAGGGATCAGGACCTTTTGCGAGTAACTGATTACCTAGGGTGCATAGAATGCAAACACATGTGCAGTAAAGGGCTTTAAGCAGGAGGGCAGAGCTGAGGCCTCCTTAAAAAAAAAACTGGTAAGTACAATTCCAAGAACAATAAGGCCCCTGTATTTCTTGAGCTGGAGAGAATTGGGGATATAGGTATGTTTACAAAGACTGGGCTTGCAGAAGTGGTTTTAAAAGGTCAAAGAGTCTCAATTGGAAAGTATACATTTTGCCCTGCCTCTCCCTCCTCCACCTCTTCCTCCTCCTCCTCCTCCTCCTCCTCCTCTTCCCCCCTCTCCCAGCTCATGCGCACACACACACACACACACACACACACACAGACACACACACACACACACACACATTGCACTGTCAAGAATTCTATTCTCAAATCTCCTTGCTCCTGTTGGGGGGGAGCACTCCCCAAAGAATGTGCTCTTTAAGGTTTCCCCTGCTAGGAGGCCTCCAGCTCTCTCTCCTATCCTTGCCTCTCTCTCTTTCTGTCCTTCGTTGCTTTCACTCTCACTTTCTCTCCCTGGAAGCCCCTTCTTGATGTACACTGACAGCCTGAAATCCTATGAATTCAAAGCCGCCACACTGTGTTCATAGCAAACATGTAATCTATTATTTCATTCCTTTTCAGTTACAAAGATATTTCCTTGAAAACAATCATTCACAGGAAATTGGCCATGTTTTAAAAATGGGAAATAACAAAGTAGCCAAGGAAAGCCTCAATAAACACACAGGGAGAGCACACAAATCAGTCTTATTACAGACATTTTTGTTTCCTTACAAAAACTTGAACCTTCATAATTTTCATGGTAGAACACTGAAAGCCAAGAGACACAAATCATCCCAAAATAGTGAGTTAGCCATACAGAAATTTCAGAAAAGTCTAGATAAGTTGAATTGTTGGTTTCACTTTTTCCTTTAAAAATATCTTATTGTTAAAAAAGTAAGGCCAAAATAAGGAAGAAAGTAAAAACGACAAATTGGAAAACAAAATAGGAAAAAATACTTGAAGAACCTATTATTATTATTATTATTATTATTTAGATGAAGTCTCTGTCTGTCACCCAGGCTGGAGTGTAGTGGCACAGTCTTGGTTCACTGCAACCTCCACCTCCCGGGTTCCAGCAATTCTCCTGCCTCAGCCTCCCAAGTACCTGCGACTACAGGTATGCACTACCATGCCTGGCTAATTTTTTTGTATTTTTAGTAGAGATGGGGTTTTACCATATTGGCCAGGCTGGTCTCAAACCGCTGACCTCAAGTGATCCACCCACCTCGGCCTCCCAAAGTACCGGGATTGCAGGTGTGAGCCACCATGCCCAGCCAGATCCTATGTTTGACAAGGGACTAACATCCAGAATACATAAATAATTCTTCCTTTCTTTTCTTTTCTTTTTCCTTTTTTCCCAAGGCAGGGTCTCACTGTCTCCCAGGCTAAAGTGTAGTGGTACAGACACAGCTTCCTGCAGCCTGGACCCCCTGGGCTCAAGAGATCCTCTGACTTCAGTCTCTCAAGTAACTGGGACTTGAGAGATAATTTTTGTATTGTTTGTAGAGACAGGGTGTCACCATGTTGCCCATGCTCGTCTCAAACTCCTGGGCTCAAGCGATCACCCTGCCTTGGCTTCTCAAAGTGCTGGGATTACAGATATAAGCCACCACACCCAGCAAGAATTCATATAACACAATAACAAAAAGATAGATAACCCAATTGTAAAATAAGCAAAAGATTTGATCTGATATTTCTCCAGAGAAGGTGTACAATAACCAAAAAGCACAAGGAAAGATGTTTTGCGTAAGGGGTCCACAGCTCCTGGGCAGTGGACTGGTACCAGTCCAAATGGCCTGTTGGGAATCTGGCTGCACGGCAGGAGGTGAGAGTCCCCAGTGAGCATTACCACCTGAGCTCTGCCTCCTGTCAGATAGCTGCAGCATTAGGTTCTCCCAAGAGTGCGAACGCTATTGTGAACTGTGCATCTGAGGGATCTAGGTTGCACACTCCTTATGATAATCTGACTAGTGCCTGATGATCTGGAATGGAACAATTTCATCTCGAAGCCATGCCACTGTGAAAAAATTGTCCTCCACTAAACTGGTCCCTGGTGCCAAAAATGTTGGGAACTACTACTCTTCATCAGGGAAATGCAAATCAAAACCAGAGTGAGATAGCACGTCACATTCCCCAAGATGGCAATAACAAAAATGACAGTTGTAAGCAAGCAGTAGTAAGGATGTGGAGAAATTGGACTCCTCATACAGTGCTGGCAGAAATGTAAAATAGTGCAGCCGCTATGGAAAACAGTGTCACAGTTTCTCAAAGTGTTAATCATAGAATAGCCATATGGCCTGGCAATTCCACTCCTAGGTATTTACCTAAGAGAAATAAAATCTGGCCAGGCATGATGGCTCACACCTTTAAGCCCAGCACTTTGGGAAGCCAAGGCACACAGATCACCTGAGGTCAGGAGTTCGAGAGCAGGCTGACCAACATGGTGAGACCTCTGTCTCTACTAAAGATAAAAAAAATCAGCCAGGTGTGGTGGCACATGCCTGTAATCCCAGCTACTTGGGAGGCTGAGGCTTGAAACCGGGATGTAGAGGTTGCAGTAAGAGAGGATTGTGGCACTTCGCTCCAGCGTGGGCAACAGAGTGAGACTCTGTCTCAAAAAAAAAAAAAAGAAAAAAGAGAGAGAGAGAGAGAAATGAAATCTACATCCACAAAAGCATATATGTAAGTGTTCATAACAACATTATTTATAATAATAAAAAGGTGGAAACAACTCAAGTGTTTATCAAATAATGAATAAATAAAATGTGATATATCCATATAATGGAATATTATTCAGCCATAAAAAGGAATGAACTGCTGATAAATACTTCAATGTAGACAAACCTTTAGAACATTATGCTAAGTGAAAAAAGCCATGAATAGAATACCACATATTACATGATTCTATTTATATCAAATGTCTAGAGTAGGCACATCTATAAGGATAGACAGTAGATTAGTGTTTGCCTAAGGCTAGGGGTGGTGAAGAGAGCAGGAAGTGACTCCTAAAATGTTTGGGATTTATTTTTGGGGTGATAAAATGCCCTAAACTTAGGCTGGGTGCAGTGGCTCACATCTATAATCCCAGCACTTTGGGAGGCTGAGGTGGGAGGATCACTTGAGGCCAGGAGTTCCAGACCAGCCTTGGCAACATTGTGAGATCCTATCTCTACAAAAAATATACATAAACATTAGCTGGCCATGGTGGCATGCACCTATAGTCCTAGCTGCTCTGGAGGCTGAGGCAGGAGATTCGCTTGAGCCCAGGAGTTCAAAGCCATGGGATCAAGCCACTACACTGCAGCCTGTGTGACAGAGCAAGACCTTGTCTCTTTTTTTTTTTTGTTTTTTTTGTTTTTTTTTTTAAGACCTTGTCTCTTAAGAAAAAAAAAAAAGAAAAGAGAAAAAAACTATGTTCTAAAATTAGATCATGGCAGATGACTGCACAACTCTATGAATATATAACACCATTGAATTTAGCACTTTAAAGGGGTGAATATTATGGTATATGAATTTATCTAAGTAAACATATTTAAAATATAAAATTAGTACACAGTTAACATCTCTGTAACTCTGTGCTAAATACTTTATCATTTTGTTCATAACACACCATAGCACACCTGTTAGACTATTTCTATTCCTAATGGCGGAAAAAAATGTTTTGACATTAAATTGGAGAGAAATGACAATGGTTAGGAGTTAAACTTCCCACTTTTCTCAATATAAGTACTAGAAAATGTCATCATGCAAAGAACGAAATTCTTTTTACTTTACAGAGCAATAAAAGATATACTTTTCAAGGTCTTTCCCACAGAAGAATGCTAAGCACTTAAAAAAAAGTAATTCTTTTGAGAATTAGAACCACCACTTAAGAGTTTTTTCAAAACTTTCAAATAAACACACCCTAACGATTACTTTAGTTTCTCAGGCACTAGCTAAATATCTTAAGTGGGGGCTTTTTTGTGGTATTTCCCACCCCCCAATGCAGCAGGAATTCTATTTTCTTACAATCCCAGGCGGGATGAGAGTTAGTGGGAAAAAGAAAGTTAGCGAACAGCAGCCAGGCGCGGTGGCTCATGCCTGTAATCCCAACATTTTGGGAGGCCGAGACAGGTGGATCACAAAGTCAGGAGTTTGAGACCAGCCTGGCCAACACAGTGAAACCCCATCTCTACGAAAAATACAAAACTTAGCTGGCCATGGTGGCAGGTGCCTGTAATCCTGGCTACTCGAGAGGCTGAGACAGGAGAATCGCTTGAACCCAGGAGGCAGAGGTTGTAGCGAGCCGAGATTGCACCACTGCAGTCCAGTCTGGGCAACAGAGCTAGACTTTGTCTCAAAAAAAAAAAAAGTACAAAAATTAGCCAAGCATGGTGGCACACACCTGTAGTCCCAGCTACTCAGGAGGCTGAGGTGGGTGAATGGCTTGAACCTGGGAAGAGGAGGTTGCAATGAGCTGAGATCGCAAGGCTGCACACCAGCCTGGATGACAGAGCAAGACTCCATCTCAAAAAAAAAAAAAAACCAGTTAGCAAACAGCTTCTGTTCATCCTACCTGTTGGCTAGCACCCCTCCCACGTGGCAGATGAATAGTTTATGGTATGTACCTTGACTGCTGGGTGAGCTAGTTGGGGAAGAAAGGACACTGAGGTACAAATGGTCCCAGGAGATTCCTTCCTCCTGATTCATTTATTCCTGGAGGAAGTCATTGCATCCTCTTGCACTTCAGGGAACTGTCTACAGCTTTCACAGAGTAGTGGACTATGGATTTTCTCATCATCACTGAGAGGAAGCTGAATGAGAAAGATGAAGGTGGGCTGGGAGATGAAAACACAGGGGCATATCGCAAGGAAGATGCCTGCTCTTCACTCCGGGTGCCTTGGCCTCTCAACCTACCAGGTAGCCCTGACCCTCTCTGCCAGGCCATGTTTTAGCCTCTGCTCTTCTAGAGCCTTCTTTGGCACACTCTCCCAAGGCTACCAAAATGGCAGCAGTTCTCTCTGGCACCATGGCATCTCACCCATCCTCTTCCCTCCTACCCTCACAGAACTGGTTCTGAATCACCAGTCTCTCCCTTGGTCAGAGGACAGAGGCTGACCCAGGCACTGGGTCTGTAGCTTCTAGAACCATACCAGCACATGGTGACCCCAATAAATGTTTGCTGAGTGAAAAACCAATGGTCTCTTTGGTATCTGATGGTAAATACAGATGAAAGAGGTTACCACTAATGTCTTTTCTTCTTGTTTTGCCTTCAGTGGAGTCCATCCAGCCAGGGACTTGACCCCTTGACTTTTGAAATGGAGCAGAGAATAAAAATGTCTCAGCGCTTAGGGGTGTCCAAAGGTCATCTGATCTAAATTCCTGCTTTTATGGATGAGAAAACAGGACTTTCCAGCTCTAACCCTGTCCCCCGAGTGCCCAGGACTCACTGTGAGATCCTGTATTACATGGGAACAGACAGGACATTGGATAGGAAGTAACATAGAGATGAATGACTCTAGAAGTGGGGGACCTTGGCTCAGGTCCCAGCTCCTCTGTCCTTTGGGCCAATCCTGTAAATTTTCAGCCTCAGTCCCCTCATCTAGAAAACGGACAAGAATCATTGTTACTACATGGTTTTCACAGGACTATTGTGAAACATTGATCTGAAGGCTCTTGGAAATCTGTAAACACCTTATACATGTTTTAACAATTGTTTTGTTTGTTGTTATTCTCCATAAACCCAAGGCTATTTAAGAAGGGAGAAGACATATTGCAGTGTGGCAGTGCATTTTATAAATGCTGAGAGATTCTAAAGATAGGACACCTGAGGATGCCCAAGATCATTTGATCTGTAATGACTTCCTAAGAGTGTGGCTTGATTCACACACACTCAGAAGTTGCCAAGTGTTAGCTGATCTGGTTGCATGAGAGTCCAAGGCCATAGGCTGTGACATGTTGGGGCCACCCCCTATCATTTTGAACACGGCCTCCTGGCCCAGGTTCCAAGCTCTGCCTAATCTAAGGCGAGCTGTATCTCTTGCCTCAATGTCCACCTGGAAAGCATGAGACTGGATGTGTTTATATCACCGGAGAGCAAAGGGCACCATTTCCTGAGGTTCCTGTGTATTAGTAGAAACTTTTCAAGGATGAATCATAGATACCAGGATTGCATACATGAATGAAATTAAAAAGGTCAAGCAAGTTTAGATTGCCTCAAAAGGCTGAAAACAATGATTCCTTCTAGACGTGTAGGCCCTTGGGTCAATTAATTAATTAGCTTTTTATTTTATTCTTTTGAGATGAAGTCTCACTGTGTTGCCCAGAGTGGAGTGCAGTGGTGCAATCTCAGATCACTGCAGCCTCCACCTCCCAGGCTCAAGCAATCCTCCTGCCTCAGCTTCCCAAGTAGCTGAAATTACAAGCATGTGCTACCATGCCCAGCTAATGTTTGTGTTTTCAGTGGAAATGGGGTTTCATCTTGTTGGCCAGGCTGGTCTCTAACTCCTGACCTCAAGTGATCACCTTGACCTCCCAAAGTGTTGGAATTACAGGCATGAGCCACCACACCTGGTTTTTTGTTTTTCTTTTTTTAATTTCCCACAAGGTCTCACTCTGCTGTCTAGGCTGGGGATACAGTGGTGCAATTTTGGCTCACTGCAGCCTCGACTTCCTGGCCTCAAGTGATCCTCCCACCTCAGCCTCCTGAGTAGCTGGAATCACAAGCATGTGCCACAACACCCCACTAATTTTTGTATTTTTTATGGAGTCAGAGTTTCTCTATGTTTCCCAGGCTGGTTTCAAACTCTTGGGCTCAAGCAATCCACCTGCTTCGACCTCCCAAACTTCTGGGGTTTCAGGTGCATGCCACTGCACCCGACTGGGTTAATTTTCAATCCATGCAGCCCTCCCAGACAGATGTAATCTCAGTCAAGTGTCTGGGGCCAAGTCCTCCAAGTCTCTCATTCACCTTCCTTGGCTGGCCTTTTCTGCCCTGCTATAAAGAGACAGCAAGGCTCCGTTCTGTCATTGTCTTGGGTGATAAATGGGTGAGGAAACATGGGTGGTTGTGTTTCCTCCCATGTTCCCTCACCAGGGAGACCTCCATTCCTGTCTTCTTCCCTTTCTGGAGAAGACACAAAGCATAGGACCCCAGTCCTGCCGCTTGGTACCTGATTCTATATTTTCCCTCATGAATAAAGTGCACATCATTTTCACACACACATCATTTGTAAATTAGTAGGTTCAGTGGCTGTCTGATGATTTTCCTGTGTTTATATAAGAAGAGAACACTTCTTGATTCATCTTTATATATATATAGATGCAGATATATATATATATATACACATGCAGATATATATTTATATACAGGTAGATATATATATATATACATGTGTATATATATATATATACATGTGTGTACATATATATATATATATATATATAAAAATGTTTATAATGGATTCCTCCCAAATACAAAAGCAATGCATGCTCAACTCATGCATTTACTCATTTGTCCTCAGGTTTATTTGCTGTCCTCTGTGTGCTAAGAGCTGTCCTAGGCACTAGAGAAAGAGCAGTGAGCTAAAGAGACAGAAATCCCTGCTTTCACTAAGCTTAGATCCCGGTGAACTCCAGGTGCAAAAAAAAATTGAGGAAAAATGCAAAACATCCTCCTTAATTTCATTTGCTAATGGTGTAGAAATGCCCATCCATTGCTTCTTTTATTTATGTCTTCATTTTGAGATCCTAATATTTTTTTGAGACAGAGTCTTCTCTGTCACCCAGGCTGGAGTGCAGTGACACCATCTCAGCTCACTGCAACCTCCACCTCCCAGGTTCAAGCAATGCTCCTGCCTCAGCCTCCTGAGTAGCTGGGACTATAGGTGCATACCACCACATCCATCTAATTTTTTGTATTTTTAGTAAAGATGAGGGCTTCACTGTGTTAGCCAGGTTGGTCTCAATCTTCTCAACTCGTGATCTGCCCACCTGCCTCTGCTTCCCAAAGTGCTGGAATTACAGGCATGAGCCACTGCACCCAGCCAAACCTAATCACTTTTAAATAATAGATAATGTAGTTCATTCCTGCTACTTCTCTATGTTTGAAATTTTTGGTAATAACAATTATTTTTGTGTGTGTGTGAGACAGAGTCCTGCTCTGTTGCCCAGGCTGGAATACAGTGGTGCAATCTTGGCTCACTGCAACCTCTGCTTTCTGGGCTCAAGAGAGTCTCCTGCCTCTGCCTCCAGAATAGCTGGGATTACAGGCACCTGCCACCATGCCCAGCTAATTTTTGTATTTTTAGTAGAGACAGGGTTTTGCCATGTTGGCCAAGATGGTCTTAAACTCCTGACCTCAAGTGATCCACCCACCTCAGCCTCCCAAATTGCTAGGATTGCAGGTGGGAGCCACTGTGCCCAGCCTTGATAATAAAAATTCTAAATCTGGGCAATCCAGGTGCTTGAGCCCTCTCCACCTGTGCGAACTCTCTAGAGGAAAGCCCTCCCAGTCTCCTGCCTGTTTTTCCAGAATTATTCTATGGATGTTCAGGCACATTTCTGTGCCAGCTTGGATTCCTACCTGCGCATCCTAAGAGGCTGTGCTCCCTGGACAAGCCCAGCCACCTCAGGCTCATGCCCAGATGATAAGCCCACGATGGTGGAACACTTCCTTGGGGTTTGGGCTGCCTCTGTTCCGTCCATTGGCCTGTGCCCATGAGCTGGGCCAAGGATGAAAAGGCCTAGGATCTAGGCAGGAGGTGTACCTCCCATCAACACTGTGAGGTCCAAGCCCAGAATCACAAACTCCTGAGCCCCAGCATTCACACTGGCCATAGTGGGTGATGGTCTCTGTCTGGCTTCACAGTGATCTCTGTGGGGTCAAACCAGGACAGCACCTCACAGTCCTATGTGCAGTCCATTTGTGTAGTAAAAAATCACCTCAGGGCCAGGTGGCTCACGCCTGTAATCCCAGCACTTTGGGAGGCCAAGGCAAGCAGATCATGAGGTGGGCAGATTACCAGGGGTCAGATCAGTACCATCCTGGTCAATATGGTGAAACCCTGTCTCTACTAAAATACAAAAAATCAGCCAGGTGTGATGGTGCGTGCCTGTAGTCTCAGCTACTTGGGAGGCTGAGGCAGGGGAATCACTTGAACTTGGGAGGCGGAGGTTGCAGTGAGTGGGGATAATACCATTGCACTCCAGCCTGGTGACAGAGCAAGACTCTGTTTCAAAAAAAAAAAAAAAAAGACCTCAGAGCACAAGTGCTCTCCTTTGGTGACACATTAGGATTTCCTGGGGAGATAAGAGATACATTTACACAAATGCAGAGGCCTCACCTGGACCAGTTAAGTCAGCCACACTGGAGGGCAGGGCCTGGCACTGGCAGTTTTAAACCTCCCCAGGTGGCTCCAGCAGGCAGCCAGGCTGTGGACCAGGACTCAGGAGCACATTGGCTGCTGGTAGTTTTGCAGAATGAGTCATATAGACAGGAACGCCAATTAAGTTGTTGTATATGGGCTGTTTTTGCAGTTCTGATTTTGGGAGAGCACAGTTGGTCGTTACCAGGTTTGTTTTTAAGATCACAGGTGTTTCATAAAAGTTTGAGAGGACATTCACCAAAGTGTACCCAGAAGTGAGAAATAAGTCAGCGTTCGTGGTTGGGGGGGGTATATTCATGGAGAGGCACCCTCTGGGTGCTGGCTAGACTGCGATTTTCAATTCGCTGTACACAGGAGTGTGCATCCAGTGGCACACAAATGATTTGTGCACTTTGCTCCAAGTGTGTTATGCTCTGTTAAAGCTTTACTTTATTTTATTTTTGAGGAAGGTCTTACTCTGTCACCCAGGCTGGAGTACAGTGGTTTGATCTTGGCTCACTGCAACCTTCACAACCTGGATTCAAGTGATTCTCTCACCTCAGCCTCCCAGGTAGCTGGGAAGATAGGTGTGCATTACCACACCCCACTAATTTTTGTATTTTTAGTAGAAACAGGGCTTCACCACGTTGGCCAGGCTGGTCTTGCATTCCTGACCTCAGGAGATCTGCCCACCTCAGGTGAACTGCCCACCTCAGCCTTCCAAAGTGCTGGGATTACAGGCATGAGCCACCATGCCCAGACTGTTAAAGCCTTAAAAGACACACACACAC
>NW_022438082.1:15242-18959 GCF_009761245.1 Sapajus apella | reverse complement strand
GTGTGTGTGTGTGTGTGTGTGTGTGTGTGTGTGTGTGTGTGTGTGTGAGAGAGAGAGAGAGAGAGAGAGACAGAGAGACAGAGAGAGAGAGAGAGAGAGAGGTGGCAGCAAATTCATCTTCCTAATTATGTTTTGCTTAGGCAAATCAGACAGTTACATGTAGAGGTGACTACAGATGAACTGAATGAAGATATTAAAAAAAACTGTTTTCATTTGAAAGATGATCATAACCAAAATTTTATTAGATAGAATGAAAATACAATGAAATTATTAAGAAAAAAAATAAAGAAAGAATGTATTAAACATGGCAACTGATATGGCTAATTATTGTGAAAGAGAATAAAGATAAATATTTAATGTAATGCAAATAAATAAAGGTAAAAAGGGTGTCTGGGTCATTGATGGAAAAGGGGAAGAAAATCAGAACATAGAAGTCGGCTTGCATTCTCTGAGCATTCGCCAGCTGGGAATAGAGAGTGTTTTGTGATGGGGGAAGCTGCCTTGAGATTCAAACTTGGCCATATTTAAAAACAAACAAACAGGGGAAAGCATTTTATGACATGTGACCAAGCACGTGTGGCATGTGTACATGTGTAGCAAGAGTTAATATCTTTATTATGTAATGAGCTTAGGCAAATTGATAACAGCAGCACTAACATCTAACTGATAAAATGGGCAATAATTTCTGTTTCTAATATTTTCCATGACTAGGAAAAGAAATATTTCATGTTGAAAATATAGAAATGTTTGCTCAAACACTGCATTTTTGTTCAACCCTCTAATAACCAAAGAAATTAAATTTAGACCAAATTGGGGTGAGACATGTTCTCAAATAAGCATTTACAGTGTGAAGTCAATATACTGATTTTGAAAATTATCTTTTTCAAATATGAATCAATACTGATCAATATGTATTAAGGGCGATCAAAATGTCCAGAAATTTTATAGTTTTAAGGAAGCAATTATATGGAATATAAAAAATGCAAGATGTTTGTGATATGTAAAAGCACTATGCAGAAATGTGAAAAAATATATTCCTGGCCAGAAGGTTGCTCACACCTGGAATACCAGTACTTTGGGAGGCCGAGGTGGGTGGATCACGAGGTCAGGAGATTGAGACCAGCCTGACCAACATGGTGAAACTCCGTCTCTACTAAAATACAAAAAATTAGCTGGACGTGGTGGTCCACGTCTGTAGTCCCAGCTACTTGGGAGGCTGAGGCAGGAGAATTGCTTGAACCCAGGAGGTGGAGATTGCACCACTGCACTACAGCCTGGGTGACAGTGCAAGACTCTGTCTCAAAAAAAAAATTCCTGATAAAATGTACACTGGGAAAAGGAACACAAAATTGCATGTACCCTATGGTTATAATGACTTAAAAATAATCATGGGCAAATGATGAAAAAGAAAGACATCTGAAAAACAGTGCTTGTGGTGGTTATTCTTGTTACTTTCTTTTCTCAAATAGCGATTGTTGGGATTTTTTTCCCTCTTTTATTTCTTACTATTTCTATACCTCTCTCAATCCTTTTCCTTTTTTTCTTTTTTTAAGACAAGGTCTTGCTCTATTGCCTGGGCTGGAGTGCAGTGGCACAATCTTGGCTCACTGCAACCTCCACCTTCCAGGTTCAAGCAATTCTCCTGCCTCAGCCTCCTGAGTAGCTGGAATTACAGGAATGCACCACGATGCCAAGCTAATTTTTGTATTTTTAGTAGAGATGAGTTTTCACCATGTTGGCCAGGGTGGTCTCGAACTCCTGAGCTCAAGTGATCCACCTGCCTCAGCCTTCCAGTGTTGAGACTGCAGGTGTGAGCCACAGTGCCTGGCCCCTTTCTCAATTCTTTAATGAAAAAATGTAGCCATGGACCATGCATGCCTGGAAAGCTGGGGGTGGGTCCACTACACCAGCAAAGTGATGGAAAGCAGACCAGTGTCTCCCTCAAGGCCTAACAATATATAAATGCCGTCCTATAAACCAATAGGAACTTGAGATGGTTTTATATGGAATGATGTCTTTTTGTACGTGTTTTTATCATCAGAACTACAGAATCTCAGCAATGCCTTTACTCAGTTACCATTTAAGGACTTCTCTAAAGGGTGATTCTGAGAATAATCTATCTGAAAAGAACTTTTCCTTCTTGTAAAACTATACTTCAGAATGGTATTTTCTGAACCACTACCTCACCCTCTTAACAAGGACCTGTCATAAATTCCTGCTTGAGTTTAGTTCTAGGAAAAGTTTTTTTTTTTTTTTTTTTTTTTTTTTTTTGAGATTTAGCTTGTGCTAAATTGTTTTTTAAAACTGTAACTCTGAGGCATTTTATTATAAAAAGCTAGTACTCATATACATAAAGTAATATGTACTTAAAATTCATGATACATTTACTTCATTTTTTAGCTTGACCTTCTAGCAGATCTTTAGCTTCATTGATTTTGGCTGCTATATACGGAGACCCTCCTTTGTCAGGATGATTTAAAAGCATAATTCGTCGGTGAGCATCTCTTATT
Source organism: Sapajus apella (assembly GCF_009761245.1). Taxonomy (NCBI): domain Eukaryota; kingdom Metazoa; phylum Chordata; class Mammalia; order Primates; family Cebidae; genus Sapajus; species Sapajus apella. Next base: position 16,449 of record NW_022438082.1, on the reverse strand, counting down.
TTCCCTTTATTGGCAGTAGGGCTTACACCTAGTATTAATGCTGCTTCCCGTTTTGTCATTTTGGGTTCAAACCCACCTCTGCAATAGCCACCACTGAAGGCAGATTTTGGTAGACTCTGAAAAACTTGTTTTACTTGAGGCTCCATATGCTTCATGGCTTGCAAAACATAACGGCCTGCAAATCCTGCAGCTGCAATGGTCAGTCCAACTGCTACCATTGTACTGGCCATGGCTGCTGCGGCTGGCTTCCCTCGCTTCCACCGGGAGCCCGGCTCATCCCAGCGCACAGACCGCGGCGGACGCCCGCACGCCCCGAGCAGAGCGACGCACCTGAGACCACACGCACGAGCCGCCCGAAGTTCTCTTCTTTAAAACAAAAACAAGAACACTCTTTAGCCCCATCACCTGGATGAGAACTCTTTTCTGATACTCTGGAGTTGCCAGGAAGCCTCCAGCCGTTTGTCTTTTTCATTGTAATCACAGCTTTGCCTATTTGACTGTAATCAAGCCACATGTCACTAGGCTTGGTTTCCTTCAGGTTGTCTGTGTGCTGTAGTTTTAATGCTTTGATGTTTTATCTTGAAGTTCTCTCAGAAGTAGATAGGTGCAGAAATTGAAAATAAACAAATGAAGAAAAGCATTTTGTTATAGAAACAGAACATACGAATTGTTTTTATTTGAAGATGCAAATCATCTAAACAAGTAGAAAGTGAGAAAATCAAAGTGTACCTCTACCCAGTCCTGTGCCCAGAGGTAACTCAGTTTGAAGTGTATCTTTTCATATCCATAATTAGACAAACTTAATTTTTTCTAAAAAAAAAAACAACACATGGAAACATGTTTTTAACAATGGGTTCAAGGCCGGGCGCTGTGGCTCACGCCTGTAATCCCAGCACTTTGGGAGGCCAAGGCGGGTGGATCACGAGGTCAAGAGATAGAGACTATCCTAGTCAACATGGTGAAACCCCGTCTCTACTAAAAATACAAAACATTAGCTGGGCATGGTGGCATATGCCTGTAATCTCAGCTACTCAGGAGGCTGAGGCAGGAGAATTGCCTGAACCCAGAAGGCGGAGGTTGCGGTGAGCCGAGATCGCGCCATTGCACTCCAGCCTGGGTAACAAGAGCGAAACTCCGTCTCAAAAAAAAAAAAAAAAAAACCAATGGGTTCAATATTTTAAACATGTAAACTTTTTATTTTTTAACT
>NW_022438082.1:0-15142 GCF_009761245.1 Sapajus apella | reverse complement strand
TTTTTTTGAGACAGAGTCTTGCTCTGTTGCCCAGGCTGGAATGCAATTGTGTGATCTCGGCTCACTGCAACCTCTGCGTCCTGGGTTCAAGCAATTCTCCTTCCTCAGCATCCCTAGTTGCTGGGACTTCTGGCACACACCAACACCCCCAGCTGATTTTTGTATTTTTAGTAGAGTTGGGGTTTCACCATTTGGCTAGGCTGGTCTCAATCTCCTGACCTTGTGATCCACCTGCCTTGGCCTCCCAAACATTTAAGCTTTTTCAAAAGTGTACGCTTTTTTGAAACAAAGACTGACATCTAGGTTTGTGTGATGCCCACAATTCCACGTATGTGAAACATGCTGAGGTTCAGATGTGTTTTCCAAAAATAGAAGAATTGTGTTTTATGTGGCAGAAGAACTGCAATTTTGCATATAGATTAAGAAATTACTCATAAATCCAAATGGTTAATCAAACTCCTCTCTGAAGAATCTGAGCCACTTAGCTTTGCAAATTCAGGTGAAAACTCTGCAGAAACACAAGGGGGAAAGCCCTCGGTTGTTGTTTCTGGGTTTGATTGTTGGGTGTTTTGATTTTGTCTTTTCCTCTTGTACGAATGAAACTTTTGTTCTGATAGTTCAAACATGTGTCCAAAAGCAGTGATTTTCTTTTCTTTTTTTTTTTTTTGAGATGGAGTCTCACTCTGTCGCCCAGGCTAGGGTGCAGTGGTGTGATCTTGGCTCACCACAACCTCTGCCTCTGGGTTCAAGAGATTCTCCTGCATCAGCCTCCTGAGGAGCTGGGACTACAAGCGCCTGTAACCACGCCCGCTTAATTTTTGTATTTTAGTAGAGATGAGTTTTCACCATGTTGGTCAGCCTGGTCTTGAACTCCCGACCTCAGGTGATCCACCTGCCTCTGCCTCCCAAAGTGCTGGGATTTCAGGCAGGAGCCACCACACCCAGCCTTACCCTCATTCTTTTCTGCTCTATCCTGTATTTATTCCCAGAAAGCATGCCTGCATCTTTCCCCCTTCAGCTCTGTTTAGCCCACATATTGCCTTAGCCACGAACTCAACATGTCCTCTGGGAGAATGCCACCTTCTCTCTCTTGTCATAGATAAAGCCCAGGAAATGGGACTGCCTTTTGCTGTTGTTGTAGGGGGTGAACCCCTGAAGGAAAGAGTTGCCACAATCCTTGAGGACAAGTTGACATAGGAAATGTTAATATTCTTAACTGTTTGGAGGAGGCACTGTGTACTCCTTGATAGCAATGCTTAATAGGTTGTCTCCCAATAAAACCAGGGTGAAATAGGATTTATGACTAATTTCAGGGGGACCGTGATATATGTTATGTAAAAGTTTTGAAACACTCCCTTTTTTGGTTTTCCTGCCATGATAGCTTTGAAACATTTAAAAATAAATAAATAAAAAAACCTTCTTGATGCTATTCACAATGAGGAGGGGGAGGTTATGCTCTGCACTCTGAAGGGTTCCCCCGCAGCCCTGGCTGGAAGGGAGGTGTGAAGATGCTCACCCCTCTCTAGGCTCTTTCTCTTTGGGGGGTAGGGGATGATTTTGAAAACGTTCTGGGAGTGGTAACCCCCTGCCTCATCTGCAAGCCACCCCTTGGTGGCATCACTACAAGGGACCCTTGAAAACTCACCCTCAACCAGTGTTCTACAAGCAGGTAGTCTCCCTTGCTTCACAGGCAGGGGAAGTAAAGGAAAGGTTCACCTTTCATACTCTGAGCCACAGGAATGCCAACCTGATATGGGTAGGAGTGAAAGGAGAGTCACCTCCAGATACCTTCCCTAGTGCCCTTTCCATCCTTGGTGGCTTTTTTTGTGTGTGTGGGGGGGAAGAAGTCTCACATTGTTGCCTAGGCTGGAGTGCAGTGGCGCAATCTCGGCTCACCACAACCTCTGCCTCCTGGGTTCAAGTGATTTTCCTGCATCAGCCTCCCGAGTAGCTGGAATTACAGGTGCCCATCACCACGCCCAGCTAATTTTTTGTATTTTTAGTAGAGACAGGGTTTCACTATTTTGGCCGGGCTGGTCTCAAATTCCTGACCTCGTGATCTGCTTGCCTTGTATTCCCAAAGTGCTGGTATTACAGGCGGGAGCCACCACACCCGGCCAATCCTCAGTGGCTTTAACATCAGCCTGGGCAGCTGCTTACTAGAACCCAGGACTAAAGCAACCACTCTGTCCTGGCACTTCAAGGACAAGCCTCTACTTTGCAAAGGGACCCTGAGCCACTTTGTTTTTTTCTGGAGCACCAGGATCAGTGCCAGTGGAGGGAGAATAGAGCTGCACCACCCTGGTGACTGGGAGAAGCGGAAAGCCCTTGAGAAGTGTTGCAACCCTCCTGTTTCTAGCTCCCACTGTCCTCCAATCCTCCTGTCTCCCAGGGACACACATTGCTGATATCAAATAACTTTTATTGTTTAACAGTAACTGAATACATTGTGTATAGAAAGGTACTGTTATTACCAGATGGACCTAAAATCTACATGATACAAAGAGGCACCAAAAGACACATAGAGAAAGTGAGTGTGCCAGAGAATTCCATGAGGCTAGGGTAGATGGGGTGTCAAGGCTGGCGGGGTGTTTATTGTCATGACAGTAACTGTGTAAAAAAGGAGCTGGGCCTTTGAACTTCAAAGTGGATGCGAAGAGCAGTGTATACATTTGAGAGCTGCTGAGACAAAGCTCAGATGCCAGGAAACTCCAAGCATTTGGCTTCTGCCACTTCCAAAGAGATGCGTGCATGTGTGCGTGTACTTAAAAGGGAGTGATGAAAGGGGAGCTATTTAAAGGTAATCAGGATGATACATTATTTCCTTTCATGATGGTACATTGTATCTGGACCTGGATCACATGGTTTCAACGTCTTGGCCATGACGCTTAGGCCTTTTCACTTACTATGAGCAAACATTGAAGTCCCCTAAGAATATGTCTCAGAAGGTCCCCAGGACAGAATGGCACTGCACAGTACTTCCACTCTGGAAATGTCTCCAGGGTCTTTAAAATGTCCAAACCTGGGTGGGAAGGAGTCTCCTCTCTCCAGAAGCTAACTCTCCAAAGCAAATGATTGGTTTGTTCTGTTTCTTGTTTTTGCTATCATGTGTTGGGTGGTTTGGAAGGCTCCTGACTCAGACATGGGAGGGGATCATGCAGCTTGGCACCTCTGTCATTGTTGACACCCGACTGATTCCCATCACGTGTCTACCACCTCACGAAACCATCACCCATCCTTTCCACATGCAACCCCTCCTTTCTAGAAGCAACAGCCTGTGTCCAAAGCTACGCTGCTCGGTGGAAGGGCCCCCTCAGCCACACCCAGTTTGATCAGTTTTGCTTTCACTTCTCACTCCCAAAGTGTGTCTTGGAGCAGAATCTATGATTCACTGGTACCAGGAGTTCAGGGCCCTGAGTCACTTAGGAGCCAAACATCAAGAGCAGAGAAAAGCCCCAGGATGCCTTCTAGGAATCTGATGGCATCCAAAAGGAAAAGACGAGGTTCTCTGGACTCTCGAATAGCCCAAGAAATACCAAATATACATTTTTAATAATACCAGAACATCTTCCATCCACTGCTACATCATAAAACCTCATTAAGATGACACTTTGCTCCAAAAAGATTCCCGTTGGCATTTTAAGATATATATATAATTTTAAAACTCCTTAAATATCTGATGTGTGAAAAACATCGAATTTTACCATTTGTAATTGGAACTAACATTAAGCAGAGTTTGTCAACAACGTTTGTGTAGAAATGTATATAAATACACAGACTTTTCATGTATATATATAGCATATGCTAGATGAAGAGATTTATGAAAACATACAACACATGATTCCGAAAAGCAATAATTTCTTAGTCAAAAGGAAAAAAAAGCATATCTCAGGGTACATTTTAGATGATTTTATTTATTTATTTATTTATTTTTTGAGACGGAGTTTCGCTCTTGTTACCCAGGCTGGAGTGCAATGGCGCGATCTCGGCTCACCGCAACCTCTGCCTCCTGGGTTCAGGCAATTCTCCTGCCTCAGCCTCCTGAGCAGCTGGGATTACAGGCACGCGCCACCATGCCCAGCTGATTTTTTGTATTTTTAGTAGAGACGGGGTTTCATCATGTTGACCAGGATGGTCTCGATCTCTTGACCTCGTGATCCACCCGCCTCGGCCTCCCAAAGTGCTGGGATTACAGGCGTGAGCCACCGCGCCCGGCAGATGATTTTATTTTTAAAAACTTTACATGAGAGTTGACTTTATGAGAAAGTGTTCCCCTCTGGTAGGTCTGATTGTATAATTCATGTCTTTCCCACCAGACTGTGAGCTCCACAGTCTCCAGAATGAGAATGTGTAATCTGTTTTTTTCACTACCAAATCCCTAGCTTGCACTCAGCAGAGCACTTGGTACCACAGCAGGGTTTGACGAACATTTGTTGAATAAGTTTTATTTGACTGCTGGGAAAAACCACCCTTGCAGAGAAAGGAAGGAAGAAGACACACATTTGGAGAAGAGTGTGGATGTTTTGTCCACATCATTGAGATAAAAGATATCAACAAACAATTGCAGTTGCAACAGGAAGCCAAGACAAGAGCATGGGATCTGTGATTTGTGTGACTGCTGATAGCAGGGATGTGATAGCATACATGCCGGCAAATTTTTTTTAAAAAAGCTGGAGAGCTGCCAAACAACCCATTTCTATTTACAGCTGAGAATAACAGCCCACAGGCTTCACCAACACGCGTTCCTCTTGCTGCTCAGGATGAATGGGGGCTTCAGACCAAGTCCCAAGTTTTTAGTTAATAATCCACACCAAGTTTTAGATTTAACATTTCCAGGGCCCTGATGTCAGGAACTAAGTATGTGAAGTTCAAAAAACTGGAATGGAATTTAATTTGCAGAGGGATCAGGACCTTTTGCGAGTAACTGATTACCTAGGGTGCATAGAATGCAAACACATGTGCAGTAAAGGGCTTTAAGCAGGAGGGCAGAGCTGAGGCCTCCTTAAAAAAAAACTGGTAAGTACAATTCCAAGAACAATAAGGCCCCTGTATTTCTTGAGCTGGAGAGAATTGGGGATATAGGTATGTTTACAAAGACTGGGCTTGCAGAAGTGGTTTTAAAAGGTCAAAGAGTCTCAATTGGAAAGTATACATTTTGCCCTGCCTCTCCCTCCTCCACCTCTTCCTCCTCCTTCTCCTCCTCCTCCTCCTCCTCTTCCCCCCTCTCCCAGCTCATGCGCACACACACACACACACACACACACACACAGACACACACACACACACACACACATTGCACTGTCAAGAATTCTATTCTCAAATCTCCTTGCTCCTGTTGGGGGGGAGCACTCCCCAAAGAATGTGCTCTTTAAGGTTTCCCCTGTTAGGAGGCCTCCAGCTCTCTCTCCTAGCCTTGCCTCTCTCTCTTTCTGTCCTTCGTTGCTTTCACTCTCACTTTCTCTCCCTGGAAGCCCCTTCTTGATGTACACTGACAGCCTGAAATCCTATGAATTCAAAGCCGCCACACTGTGTTCATAGCAAACATGTAATCTATTATTTCATTCCTTTTCAGTTACAAAGATATTTCCTTGAAAACAATCATTCACAGGAAATTGGCCATGTTTTAAAAATGGGAAATAACAAAGTAGCCAAGGAAAGCCTCAATAAACACGCAGGGAGAGCACACAAATCAGTCTTATTATAGACATTTTTGTTTCCTTACAAAAACTTGAACCTTCATAATTTTCATGGTAGAACACTGAAAGCCAAGAGACACAAATCATCCCAAAATAGTGAGTTAGCCATACAGAAATTTCAGAAAAGTCTAGATAAGTTGAATTGTTGGTTTCACTTTTTCCTTTAAAAATATCTTATTGTTAAAAAAGTAAGGCCAAAATAAGGAAGAAAGTAAAAACGACAAATTGGAAAACAAAATAGGAAAAAATACTTGAAGAACCTATTATTATTATTATTATTTATAATAATAATAATAATTATTATTATTATAATAATAATTATAGTCTCTGTCTGTCACCCAGGCTGGAGTGTAGTGGCACAGTCTTGGTTCACTGCAACCTCCACCTCCCGGGTTCCAGCAATTCTCCTGCCTCAGCCTCCCAAGTACCTGCGACTACAGGTATGCACTACCATGCCTGGCTAATTTTTTTGTATTTTTAGTAGAGATGGGGTTTTACCATATTGGCCAGGCTGGTCTCAAACCGCTGACCTCAAGTGATCCACCCACCTCGGCCTCCCAAAGTACCGGGATTGCAGGTGTGAGCCACCATGCCCAGCCAGATCCTATGTTTGACAAGGGACTAACATCCAGAATACATAAATAATTCTTCCTTTCTTTTCTTTTCTTTTTCCTTTTTTCCCAAGGCAGGGTCTCACTGTCTCCCAGGCTAAAGTGTAGTGGTACAGACACAGCTTCCTGCAGCCTGGACCCCCTGGGCTCAAGAGATCCTCTGACTTCAGTCTCTCAAGTAACTGGGACTTGAGAGATAATTTTTGTATTGTTTGTAGAGACAGGGTTTCACCATGTTGCCCATGCTGGTCTCAAACTCCTGGGCTCAAGCGATCACCCTGCCTTGGCTTCTCAAAGTGCTGGGATTACAGATATAAGCCACCACACCCAGCAAGAATTCATATAACACAATAACAAAAAGATAGATAACCCAATTGTAAAATAAGCAAAAGATTTGATCTGATATTTCTCCAGAGAAGGTGTACAATAACCAAAAAGCACAAGGAAAGATGTTTTGCGTAAGGGGTCCACAGCTCCTGGGCAGTGGACTGGTACCAGTCCAAATGGCCTGTTGGGAATCTGGCTGCACGGCAGGAGGTGAGAGTCCCCAGTGAGCATTACCACCTGAGCTCTGCCTCCTGTCAGATAGCTGCAGCATTAGGTTCTCCCAAGAGTGCGAACGCTATTGTGAACTGTGCATCTGAGGGATCTAGGTTGCACACTCCTTATGATAATCTGACTAGTGCCTGATGATCTGGAATGGAACAATTTCATCTCGAAGCCATGCCACTGTGAAAAAATTGTCCTCCACTAAACTGGTCCCTGGTGCCAAAAATGTTGGGAACTACTACTCTTCATCAGGGAAATGCAAATCAAAACCACAGTGAGATAGCACGTCACATTCCCCAAGATGGCAATAACAAAAATGACAGTTGTAAGCAAGCAGTAGTAAGGATGTGGAGAAATTGGACTCCTCATACAGTGCTGGCAGAAATGTAAAATAGTGCAGCCGCTATGGAAAACAGTGTCACAGTTTCTCAAAGTGTTAATCATAGAATAGCCATATGGCCTGGCAATTCCACTCCTAGGTATTTACCTAAGAGAAATAAAATCTGGCCAGGCATGATGGCTCACACCTTTAAGCCCAGCACTTTGGGAAGCCAAGGCACACAGATCACCTGAGGTCAGGAGTTCGAGAGCAGGCTGACCAACATGGTGAGACCTCTGTCTCTACTAAAGATAAAAAAAAATCAGCCAGGTGTGGTGGCACATGCCTGTAATCCCAGCTACTTGGGAGGCTGAGGCTTGAAACCGGGATGTAGAGTTTGCAGTAAGAGAGGATTGTGGCACTTCGCTCCAGCGTGGGCAACAGAGTGAGACTCTGTCTCAAAAAAAAAAAAAAAGAAAAAAGAGAGAGAGAGAGAGAAATGAAATCTACATCCACAAAAGCATATATGTAAGTGTTCATAACAACATTATTTATAATAATAAAAAGGTGGAAACAACTCAAGTGTTTATCAAATAATGAATAAATAAAATGTGATATATCCATATAATGGAATATTATTCAGCCATAAAAAGGAATGAACTGCTGATAAATACTTCAATGTAGACAAACCTTTAGAACATTATGCTAAGTGAAAAAAGCCATGAATAGAATACCACATATTACATGATTCTATTTATATCAAATGTCTAGAATAGGCACATCTATAAGGATAGACAGTAGATTAGTGTTTGCCTAAGGCTAGGGGTGGTGAAGAGAGCAGGAAGTGACTCCTAAAATGTTTGGGATTTATTTTTGGGGTGATAAAATGCCCTAAACTTAGGCTGGGTGCAGTGGCTCACATCTATAATCCCAGCACTTTGGGAGGCTGAGGTGGGAGGATCACTTGAGGCCAGGAGTTCCAGACCAGCCTTGGCAACATTGTGAGATCCTATCTCTACAAAAAATATACATAAACATTAGCTGGCCATGGTGGCATGCACCTATAGTCTTAGCTGCTCTGGAGGCTGAGGCAGGAGATTCGCTTGAGCCCAGGAGTTCAAAGCCATGGGATCAAGCCACTACACTGCAGCCTGTGTGACAGAGCAAGACCTTGTCTCTTTTTTTTTTTTGTTTTTTTTGTTTTTTTTTTTAAGACCTTGTCTCTTAAGAAAAAAAAAAAAGAAAAGAGAAAAAAACTATGTTCTAAAATTAGATCATGGCAGATGACTGCACAACTCTATGAATATATAACACCATTGAATTTAGCACTTTAAAGGGGTGAATATTATGGTATATGAATTTATCTAAGTAAACATATTTAAAATATAAAATTAGTACACAGTTAACATCTCTGTAACTCTGTGCTAAATACTTTATCATTTTGTTCATAACACACCATAGCACACCTGTTAGGCTATTTCTATTCCTAATGGCGGAAAAAAATGTTTTGACATTAAATTGGAGAGAAATGACAATGGTTAGGAGTTAAACTTCCCACTTTTCTCAATATAAGTACTAGAAAATGTCATCATGCAAAGAACGAAATTCTTTTTACTTTACAGAGCAATAAAAGATATACTTTTCAAGGTCTTTCCCACAGAAGAATGCTAAGCACTTAAAAAAAAGTAATTCTTTTGAGAATTAGAACCACCACTTAAGAGTTTTTTCAAAACTTTCAAATAAACACACCCTAACGATTACTTTAGTTTCTCAGGCACTAGCTAAATATCTTAAGTGGGGGCTTTTTTGTGGTATTTCCCACCCCCCAATGCAGCAGGAATTCTATTTTCTTACAATCCCAGGCGGGATGAGAGTTAGTGGGAAAAAGAAAGTTAGTGAACAGCAGCCAGGCGCGGTGGCTCATGCCTGTAATCCCAACATTTTGGGAGGCCGAGACAGGTGGATCACAAAGTCAGGAGTTTGAGACCAGCCTGGCCAACACAGTGAAACCCCATCTCTACTAAAAATACAAAACTTAGCTGGCCATGGTGGCAGGTGCCTGTAATCCTGGCTACTCGAGAGGCTGAGACAGGAGAATCGCTTGAACCCAGGAGGCAGAGGTTGTAGCGAGCCGAGATTGCACCACTGCAGTCCAGTCTGGGCAACAGAGCTAGACTTTGTCTCAAAAAAAAAAAAAGTACAAAAATTAGCCAAGCATGGTGGCACACACCTGTAGTCCCAGCTACTCTGGAGGCTGAGGTGGGTGAATGGCTTGAACCTGGGAAGAGGAGGTTGCAATGAGCTGAGATCGCAAGGCTGCACACCAGCCTGGATGACAGAGCAAGACTCCATCTCAAAAAAAAAAAAAAACCAGTTAGCAAACAGCTTCTGTTCATCCTACCTGTTGGCTAGCACCCCTCCCACGTGGCAGATGAATAGTTTATGGTATGTACCTTGACTGCTGGGTGAGCTAGTTGGGGAAGAAAGGACACTGAGGTACAAATGGTCCCAGGAGATTCCTTCCTCCTGATTCATTTATTCCTGGAGGAAGTCATTGCATCCTCTTGCACTTCAGGGAACTGTCTACAGCTTTCACAGAGTAGTGGACTATGGATTTTCTCATCATCACTGAGAGGAAGCTGAATGAGAAAGATGAAGGTGGGCTGGGAGATGAAAACACAGGGGCATATCGCAAGGAAGATGCCTGCTCTTCACTCCGGGTGCCTTGGCCTCTCAACCTACCAGGTAGCCCTGACCCTCTCTGCCAGGCCATGTTTTAGCCTCTGCTCTTCTAGAGCCTTCTTTGGCACACTCTCCCAAGGCTACCAAAATGGCAGCAGTTCTCTCTGGCACCATGGCATCTCACCCATCCTCTTCCCTCCTACCCTCACAGAACTGGTTCTGAATCACCAGTCTCTCCCTTGGTCAGAGGACAGAGGCTGACCCAGGCACTGGGTCTGTAGCTTCTAGAACCATACCAGCACATGGTGACCCCAATAAATGTTTGCTGAGTGAAAAACCAATGGTCTCTTTGGTATCTGATGGTAAATACAGATGAAAGAGGTTACCACTAATGTCTTTTCTTCTTGTTTTGCCTTCAGTGGAGTCCATCCAGCCAGGGACTTGACCCCTTGACTTTTGAAATGGAGCAGAGAATAAAAATGTCTCAGCGCTTAGGGGTGTCCAAAGGTCATCTGATCTAAATTCCTGCTTTTATGGATGAGAAAACAGGACTTTCCAGTTCTAACCCTGTCCCCCGAGTGCCCAGGACTCACTGTGAGATCCTGTATTACATGGGAACAGACAGGACATTGGATAGGAAGTAACATAGAGATGAATGACTCTAGAAGTGGGGGACCTTGGCTCAGGTCCCAGCTCCTCTGTCCTTTGGGCCAATCCTGTAAATTTTCAGCCTCAGTCCCCTCATCTAGAAAACGGACAAGAATCATTGTTACTACATGGTTTTCACAGGACTATTGTGAAACATTGATCTGAAGGCTCTTGGAAATCTGTAAACACCTTATACATGTTTTAACAATTGTTTTGTTTGTTGTTATTCTCCATAAACCCAAGGCTATTTAAGAAGGGAGAAGACATATTGCAGTGTGGCAGTGCATTTTATAAATGCTGAGAGATTCTAAAGATAGGACACCTGAGGATGCCCAAGATCATTTGATCTGTAATGACTTCCTAAGAGTGTGGCTTGATTCACACACACTCAGAAGTTGCCAAGTGTTAGCTGATCTGGTTGCATGAGAGTCCAAGGCCATAGGCTGTGACATGTTGGGGCCACCCCCTATCATTTTGAACACGGCCTCCTGGCCCAGGTTCCAAGCTCTGCCTAATCTAAGGCGAGATGTATCTCTTGCCTCAATGTCCACCTGGAAAGCATGAGACTGGATGTGTTTATATCACCGGAGAGCAAAGGGCACCATTTCCTGAGGTTCCTGTGTATTAGTAGAAACTTTTCAAGGATGAATCATAGATACCAGGATTGCATACATGAATGAAATTAAAAAGGTCAAGCAAGTTTAGATTGCCTCAAAAGGCTGAAAACAATGATTCCTTCTAGACGTGTAGGCCCTTGGGTCAATTAATTAATTAGCTTTTTATTTTATTCTTTTGAGATGAAGTCTCACTGTGTTGCCCAGACTGGAGTGCAGTGGTGCAATCTCAGATCACTGCAGCCTCCACCTCCCAGGCTCAAGCAATCCTCCTGCCTCAGCTTCCCAAGTAGCTGAAATTACAAGCATGTGCTACCATGCCCAGCTAATGTTTGTGTTTTCAGTGGAAATGGGGTTTCATCTTGTTGGCCAGGCTGGTCTCTAACTCCTGACCTCAAGTGATCACCTTGACCTCCCAAAGTGTTGGAATTACAGGCATGAGCCACCACACCTGGTTTTTTGTTTTTCTTTTTTTAATTTCCCACAAGGTCTCACTCTGCTGTCTAGGCTGGGGATACAGTGGTGCAATTTTGGCTCACTGCAGCCTCGACTTCCTGGCCTCAAGTGATCCTCCCACCTCAGCCTCCTGAGTAGCTGGAATCACAAGCATGTGCCACAACACCCCACTAATTTTTGTATTTTTTATGGAGTCAGAGTTTCTCTATGTTTCCCAGGCTGGTTTCAAACTCTTGGGCTCAAGCAATCCACCTGCTTCGACCTCCCAAACTTCTGGGGTTTCAGGTGCATGCCACTGCACCCGACTGGGTTAATTTTCAATCCATGCAGCCCTCCCAGACAGATGTAATCTCAGTCAAGTGTCTGGGGCCAAGTCCTCCAAGTCTCTCATTCACCTTCCTTGGCTGGCCTTTTCTGCCCTGCTATAAAGAGACAGCAAGGCTCCGTTCTGTCATTGTCTTGGGTGATAAATGGGTGAGGAAACATGGGTGGTTGTGTTTCCTCCCATGTTCCCTCACCAGGGAGACCTCCATTCCTGTCTTCTTCCCTTTCTGGAGAAGACACAAAGCATAGGACCCCAGTCCTGCCGCTTGGTACCTGATTCTATATTTTCCCTCATGAATAAAGTGCACATCATTTTCACACACACATCATTTGTAAATTAGTAGGTTCAGTGGCTGTCTGATGATTTTCCTGTGTTTATATAAGAAGAGAACACTTCTTGATTCATCTTTATATATATATAGATGCAGATATATATATATATATACACATGCAGATATATATTTATATACAGGTAGATATATATATATATATATACATGTGTATATATATATATACATATATATATATATATAACTGTTTAGAATGGATTCCTCCCAAATACAAAAGCAATGCATGCTCAACTCATGCATTTACTCATTTGTCCTCAGGTTTATTTGCTGTCCTCTGTGTGCTAAGAGCTGTCCTAGGCACTAGAGAAAGAGCAGTGAGCTAAAGAGACAGAAATCCCTGCTTTCACTAAGCTTAGATCCCGGTGAACTCCAGGTGCAAAAAAAAATTGAGGAAAAATGCAAAACATCCTCCTTAATTTCATTTGCTAATGGTGTAGAAATGCCCATCCATTGCTTCTTTTATTTATGTCTTCATTTTGAGATCCTAATTTTTTTTTGAGACAGAGTCTTCTCTGTCACCCAGGCTGGAGTGCAGTGACACCATCTCAGCTCACTGCAACCTCCACCTCCCAGGTTCAAGCAATGCTCCTGCCTCAGCCTCCTGAGTAGCTGGGACTATAGGTGCATACCACCACATCCATCTAATTTTTTGTATTTTTAGTAAAGATGAGGGCTTCACTGTGTTAGCCAGGTTGGTCTCAATCTTCTCAACTCGTGATCTGCCCACCTGCCTCTGCTTCCCAAAGTGCTGGAATTACAGGCATGAGCCACTGCACCCAGCCAATCCTAATCACTTTTAAATAATAGATAATGTAGTTCATTCCTGCTACTTCTCTATGTTTGAAATTTTTGGTAATAACAATTATTTTTGTGTGTGTGTGAGACAGAGTCCTGCTCTGTTGCCCAGGCTGGAATACAGTGGTGCAATCTTGGCTCACTGCAACCTCTGCTTTCTGGGCTCAAGAGAGTCTCCTGCCTCTGCCTCCAGAATAGCTGGGATTACAGGCACCTGCCACCATGCCCAGCTAATTTTTGTATTTTTAGTAGAGACAGGGTTTTGCCATGTTGGCCAAGATGGTCTTAAACTCCTGACCTCAAGTGATCCACCCACCTCAGCCTCCCAAATTGCTAGGATTGCAGGTGGGAGCCACTGTGCCCAGCCTTGATAATAAAAATTCTAAATCTGGGCAATCCAGGTGCTTGAGCCCTCTCCACCTGTGCGAACTCTCTAGAGGAAAGCCCTCCCAGTCTCCTGCCTGTTTTTCCAGAATTATTCTATGGATGTTCAGGCACATTTCTGTGCCAGCTTGGATTCCTACCTGCGCATCCTAAGAGGCTGTGCTCCCTGGACAAGCCCAGCCACCTCAGGCTCATGCCCAGATGATAAGCCCACGATGGTGGAACACTTCCTTGGGGTTTGGGCTGCCTCTGTTCCGTCCATTGGCCTGTGCCCATGAGCTGGGCCAAGGATGAAAAGGCCTAGGATCTAGGCAGGAGGTGTACCTCCCATCAACACTGTAAGGTCCAAGCCCAGAACCACAAACTCCTGAGCCCCAGCATTCACACTGGCCATAGTGGGTGATGGTCTCTGTCTGGCTTCACAGTGATCTCTGTGGGGTCAAACCAGGACAGCACCTCACAGTCCTATGTGCAGTCCATTTGTGTAGTAAAAAATCACCTCAGGGCCAGGTGGCTCACGCCTGTAATCCCAGCACTTTGGGAGGCCAAGGCAAGCGGATCATGAGGTGGGCAGATTACCAGGGGTCAGATCAGTACCATCCTGGTGAATATGGTGAAACCCTGTCTCTACTAAAATACAAAAAATCAGCCAGGTGTGATGGTGCGTGCCTGTAGTCTCAGCTACTTGGGAGGCTGAGGCAGGGGAATCACTTGAACTTGGGAGGCGGAGGTTGCAGTGAGTGGGGATAATACCATTGCACTCCAGCCTGGTGACAGAGCAAGACTCTGTTTCAAAAAAAAAAAAAAAAAAGACCTCAGAGCACAAGTGCTCTCCTTTGGTGACACATTAGGATTTCCTGGGGAGATAAGAGATACATTTACACAAATGCAGAGGCCTCACCTGGACCAGTTAAGTCAGCCACACTGGAGGGCAGGGCCTGGCACTGGCAGTTTTAAACCTCCCCAGGTGGCTCCAGCAGGCAGCCAGGCTGTGGACCAGGACTCAGGAGCACATTGGCTGCTGGTAGTTTTGCAGAATGAGTCATATAGACAGGAACGCCAATTAAGTTGTTGTATATGGGCTGTTTTTGCAGTTCTGATTTTGGGAGAGCACAGTTGGTCGTTACCAGGTTTGTTTTTAAGATCACAGGTGTTTCATAAAAGTTTGAGAGGACATTCACCAAAGTGTACCCAGAAGTGAGAAATAAGTCAGCGTTCGTGGTTGGGGGGGGTATATTCATGGAGAGGCACCCTCTGGGTGCTGGCTAGACTGCGATTTTCAATTCGCTGTACACAGGAGTGTGCATCCAGTGGCACACAAATGATTTGTGCACTTTGCTCCAAGTGTGTTATGCTCTGTTAAAGCTTTACTTTATTTTATTTTTGAGGCAGGGTCTTACTCTGTCACCCAGGCTGGAGTACAGTGGTTTGATCTTGGCTCACTGCAACCTTCACAACCTGGATTCAAGTGATTCTCTCACCTCAGCCTCCCAGGTAGCTGGGAAGATAGGTGTGCATTACCACACCCCACTAATTTTTGTATTTTTAGTAGAAACAGGGCTTCACCACGTTGGCCAGGCTGGTCTTGCATTCCTGACCTCAGGAGATCTGCCCACCTCAGGTGAACTGCCCACCTCAGCCTTCCAAAGTGCTGGGATTACAGGCATGAGCCACCATGCCCAGACTGTTAAAGCCTTAAAAGACACACACACAC